>NC_084554.2:17150000-17212500 GCF_033978685.3 Nerophis lumbriciformis
GCGTCTCGTCACCTTGTTGTTCCCTTGCTTTCCGGACTGCCCTTTTGGATTCTCGACCTCCTGCTTGGAAACGGATCTTGTCTCTTCTCTCCTGCCCTGGATCATCTGCCTGCCCCACGGACTTATGTGTTCCTTCGCTCTCGTTCAACATTTACGGTAACACTCAACAGCTAATCTACACACATAGTATTACACCATACACACTCTTGGATTTTGTCACACTCCATTTCTTTAGTTAGTATAGTTGGTATTGTTTGATTATTATTATATATATATATATATATATGGTCTATATACAGTATATAATAAATTATTGAACTTTACTGACCCCTGGTGTCTGTTGCCGTTGCCGTCATCTCCCTTAGTCTTACCATAACACATACCACAGAAACACTGATCTACAATGGATTTTCACAAGCCCCAAGGCGAGAAAGCAGCTCACCAGCGTATGATGTCAACATAGCCAAGCCAACAAGCTAGTTAGCGCTCTGTGATCCCGGCTCCACTATAGTTTGTCTGAGTTAGTGCTTATAATAACAATATCACTAATACTTGGTTAATTATAAAGTTACGAAATGTAAAAGGAGTATTGTTGGTGGTTGGATGGTTATATAAGAGGGCTTCATGGGTGGACTAGAGGACCTTCCATTGACTCCATTGTAAGCTGACTTTTACTTACATTTATTTAAAATGCAGTTTAAAATGCAGTTCCGTCTTGGCCTTTCTACTCTTAAACCCTGCTTGAGCAATTCAACATATCAAAATAATATTTACTTATTATGTTCCCACCACCTAATTCCTAACCTCTATTGCTAATTATTATGCTAACCTAATCCAGTGGTCGCCAACCCAAAACGTTGAAAGAGTCATATTGGACCAAAAATACAAAAAACTAATCTGTCTGGAGCAGCAAGAAATTAAAAGCCATATATAAGTCTTATAATGAAGGCAACACATGACGTAAGTGTCTATATTAGCCTACTATCAAAATAACTATGTGTCGCAGGCTGAAGCAAATCTTTGTTGACAGAAATGTTGAAATGTCATATTTATTCTACACATTTTTTACATTAGAAACCATTTGGAAATCAGAGGCTACTCAGAAGGTGAGATAACTCCTGGAAATGACTGGCTTTTAATGGCCAAAGGTATAGATGAGTGTGTCCAAGTTAAAGTAAATTGGTTTATTACAATCTTTGGGAAGCTAGGTAATGTTTGCTGTGGCCTGGAACAAAATGGCACACAAAAAATCTGAAATGCAGACAATATTACATGCAGATAATGTGTCATGAGACATGCATAGCTAAGTTATATACAAAGAGGATACAAGTAAAGGATATTAAATGAGCTCAACTATACCTACAAATGAACCATAATGATGCAATAGGTACATACAGCTAGCCTAAATAGCATGTTGGCATCAATTAGCTTGCAGTCATGCACTGACCAAATATGGCTGATTAGCACTCCAACAAGTCTATAACATCCACGAAGCTCACCTTTGTGGATTCACGCACAGCATAAAAGGTTTGGTGGACAAAATCAGACAAAAAAAAGAGTGGAAGATTTTACATGTAAACAAACTGTTGCGTCACAGTCCACACTATGGTGAGTTCAAGAACCGCCAAAATTAGTAGGACAAAACGGTTTTCACCAAATACTCTCATCAGTGAAGCATATACACAAGTATATTAAACAGTGGGCTTTCTAACAATTGGGAAGATTTGTGTCATGTTTGTCCTCAAACAAAAAACATACTTAAACAAAAAATATTTTTTCCATTTTCAATCTTTTTTTAAAAAGGCTCCAGGGAGCCACTAGGTTGGCACTTAAGAGCCGCATGCGGCTCGAGAGCCGCGGGTTGCTGACCCCCGGTATAGGCCTACGTATCCTACGTAAACATGGCATATCTGTGTTGTGGCGAGGAGAAGCGGCAAGAGGCGCAGCTCGTCAGTTCAACCAATCACCAAACACCGACGTATTTTAGTTCCTATGGGACTCAGTTTAAACCCTGCCTCAGAGTAGGAGCTAAAATGGTTATAGGATCTGAGGACTGTAGTCCCTAGTTCCCGTATGTCAGAACATGACGAAAAACGGCCCGGGGACTAAAAAGGTTTTAGGAAATCCAAAAAGTCCCTGCAGTCGTAAAAACGACTAATGTTATAGCCATAACTGTGATGTGGCCCCTTAAATAAGATGATTTTGCACCCGTTTAGAACAAGGGTCGCCAACCTAATGATAGTCCGCTTAACCGAAGGTTAACCACTGAATATTTTCCAGCAAAGTTTTTGGGAAACTAAGTCCAAAATAAATTGGAACCACTTGGATCTTTTAAGTTCATTTCCCAAGACAGCGCTTGTTTAGTCATGCAGACATTTCAATTGTCCGTGAACAGTGATCTGGCTCAGGTAATGGTCAGACAGTGTTTTAACTGCAAAAAGAAGAAGTATACTTTTTCTTCACTTCATCCTGACTGAAAGCTGGCCGACATTCTTGTTAATAGTACATATTTTAGAAAAACTGCTGTTACAAGGAAGAGAAGGCAGAGAAATAAAACCTGCCCTCAAGCATGAATATATAATTTGAGGCCAAATGAACGGCTCCTATGTTATTTTTACAACCTTCTGAATCTCTCCAGACATCTCGGGGCAAATTGGTTATGCGGGAAGAAAGCTTCCTCATCTGTGATGTTGGACCGTGTCTGGTTTAGAGGCAAAGGCCAGCAGCAGTATAAGTTACTCCCCGATGGCACTGACTACATCATTTCATAATTTGTCAAAGGGGAAGGCAGTAGTAGAGAGGCAATCCTCCAGAGGCTCTTGCTGAGCAGTCGTACAAAGACTGCAGGGACTATTGTATCATGATTGTGGTCAGTGCAAAAGTTCTGCCATAAAGGGACTAAAAAAATGTGACAAGATGTTTTGTTTCAACTAAACGTGATCACTTCTGTCAAGTATTATAAAAAGGCTATTGCTTCTGTGACTTGCTTGTCTTTCTGTACAGACCCTTTTGTCAATCACTGTCAGTCATTGAACAGTCCATTGACCAGTCTTGTTATGCCGGACCAGGATTTAGCCAGTTTCTGTCAATAATTACCGGTACATGCAGCAAAAAGGAGGACCCTTTACACGTATGTCTTTAGTAGGTCACATACATTTTGTTAACACACAAAAAACAAATTTTACTTCTGTCCCTTTTTGTTACGCCGACTCCTTTTGTAAACAAACTTGTTCTATGCTTTTGTTTCGAAGCCTGATTCTCTCAGAGCTGCTGTGACACAGTCCCTTGAATTACCCAAATGACTGAAAAGTGCAAAGCCACTAGTTTCAGAAACCATTGCAGTGAATTCAGTTTCAGTTACTGGCGGCTTTTCTGGGTGTTGTTGATAAATGGCTTTGGCTTTGCATATTAGAGTTTTAACTTGCACTTACAGGTGTAGGGACAAACTGTAGTTACTGACAGTGGTATTCTAAAGTGTTCCTGAGCCCATGTGGTGATATCCTTTAAAAACTGATGTCGGTTTTTGATGCAGTACCGCCTAAAGGATCGAAGGTCATGGGCATTGCCGCTTACGTGCAGTGATTTCTCCAGATTCTCTGAACCTTTTGATGATATTACAGACCGTAGATGGTGAAATCCCTAAAGTCCTTGCAATAGCTGGTTGAGAAATGTTGTTCCTAAACTGTTCGACAATTTGCTCACACATTTGTTCACAAAGTGGTGACCCTCGCCACATCCTTGTTTGTGAATGACTGAGCATTTCATGGAAGCTGCTTTTATACCCAATCATGGCACCCACCTGTTCCCAATTAGCCTTTTCACCTGTGGGATGTTCCCCAATAAGTGTTTGATGAGCATTCTTCAACTTTCTTAGTCTTCTTTTGCCACTTGTGCAAGCTTTTTTGAAACATGTTGCAAGCATCAAATTCCAGCAAAAAGGAGGACTCTATACACGTATGTCTTTAGTGGGTTACACACATTTTGTTAACAAACAAAAAAACAAATTTTGGAATCAAACTTGTTCTCTGCTTTTGTTTCGAAGCCTGATTCTCTCAGAGCTGCTGTGACACAGTCCCTTGAATTACCCAAATGACTGAAAAGTGCAAAGCCACTAGTTTCAGAAACCATTGCAGTGATTTCAGTTTCAGTTACTGGCGGTTTTTCTGGGTGTTGTTAATAAATGGCTTTGGCTTTGCATACTAGAGTTTTAACTTGCACTTACAGGTGTAGCGACAAACTGTAGTTACTGACAGTGGTTTTCTAAAGTGTTCCTGAGCCCATGTGGTGATATCCTTTACACACTGATGTCGGTTTTTGATGCAGTACCGCCTGAGTGATCGAAGGTCACGGGCATTGCCGCTTACGTGCAGTGATTTCTCCAGATTCTCTGAACCTTTTGATGATATTACAGACCGTAGATGGTGAAATCCCTAAATTCCTTGCAATAGCTGGTTGAGAAATGTTGTTCCTAAACTGTTCGACATTTTGCTCACGCATTTGTTCACAAAGTGGTGACCCTCGCCACATCCTTGTTTGTGAATGACTGAGCATTTAATGGAAGCTGCTTTTATACCCAATCATCGCACCCACCTGTTCCCAATTAGCCTTTTCACCAGTGGGATGTTCCCCAATAAATGTTTGATGAGCATTCCTCAACTTTCTTAGTCTTTTTTTGCCACTTGTGCAAGCTTTTTTGAAACATGTTGCAAGCATCAAATTCCAGCAAAAAGGAGGAACATATACACATATGTCTTTAGTAGGTTACACACATTTTGTTAACAAACAAAAAAACGAATTTTGCTTCTCTGTCCCTTTTTGTTACGCCGGCTCTTTTTGTAAACAAACTTGTTCTCTGCTTTTGTTTCAAAGCCTGATTCTCTCAGAGCTGCTGTGACACAGTCCCTTGAATTACCCAAATGACTGAAAAGTGCAAAACCACTAGTTTCAGAAACCATTGGGAGGATTTCAGTTTCTGCCCGTGCATGCCTGAGTTTTCAAATCGGTACCCACAGCTAAAAAACTGGAGTGCTTGACTAATTGGAGACTCTAAAATGGTCCACAAGTGTGAATGGTGTATTAGGGGTGTATGGATACAAGTAAACAGACTTTTTTGGTACAGAACCCTCAGTTCGGTACATATTAGTAACGATTTTCCCAGATGGTGCGAAGGGGGGAGGAAACTATGCATCACGATTTGGGAGGTGGATGATTCTGAATTGATGAACGATACACCCAAACATGGATAAATCTAACATACTTATAATCAGTGATGGGCAGTAACAAGCTACATGTAGCTAAGCTACATATCTTAACTACAGTTTCCAGTAGCTTGGCGGTAGCATAGCTACTTTTTTAACGAGTAGCTTTTCCTGTAGCAGAGCTGCGTTTAGACTCATGTAGCCAGGTATGTAGCCATTAAAGCTACAAGCTACAAAGAGAGAAAATGTACTGTAAATCAAGGCCCCAATTTTTTTTTTTAAATATAATGACTTGGATAAATCTGCGATGAGGTGGCGACTTGTCCAGGGTGTACCCCACCTTCCGCCCGATTGTAGCTGAGATAGGCTCCAGCGCCCCCCGCGACCCCAAAGGGAATAAGCGGTAGAAAATGGATGGATTGATGGACTTGGATAAATGAGAATAGTCATACATACGGAGAAAATTCATGATGATTGGTTAATGTTTGTATGATGAGTCACAATTGGCTAAGGTCAGGGCGAAAAATTACGGACTAGTCAAGATTAGGGAATAAGAGACAGAGGTACGCTTCAAGCTGACGACTCAAAAAAAACATACCATATTTTCCGGTCCGTCGGGCACACCGGATTATAAGGCGCACTGCCGATGAGCGTGTCTAGTCAGGTTTTTTTTCATACAAAAGGCACGGTTATAGGGCGCATTAAAGGGGTCTTTCTAAATTGAAAACACTATAACATGTAATGGTGGTTCTTTGGTCAAAATGTTACATGGATTATGTTTTACAGATCATCGTCAAGCCGCTTTCTGACAGTCGCTTCGGGGTTCCGCCGTTTTGTGGGCGGTCTTATTTACGTGGCTCACCTTCGGCAGCGTCTTTTCCCCGTCATCTTTGTTGTAGCGGTGTAGCGTGCAAGGACGGGAGTGGAAGAAGTGTCAAAGGATGGCGTTAACTGTTTTAATGACATTCAGACTTTACTTCAATCAATAACGGAGCAGCATCTCCTCATCCGTGGCTCACTTGTGTAACAATAACAATACTGGAAATGTGTCCCATGAAAAATTGTCTGACTGGAACTCTCTAATAACTAAAGTTCCTTGGGTGAATAATGTAAACTCACTATACCGGTATGTTTTAGCGCTTTCATGGCGAGTTAACTGACATATATAAGTAAGAACTTTACAATACTTTATATTAGAAATGGCAACAGTGTAGGATGAATGTCCCATAACAAGAAGATACAGAAAAAGAAGAAGCTTTTCCACTACGGTGGAAACAGACTTCAAATGCGGACGCGCAAATGTTCAGGACTTATGCAGATCCCAAATACAGATCAGCAGATACCAGAAGGTAAGAAAAGTTTCTTTTGCATTATATTGCGAAACAAAACGGCAAGTAATATGTCTTACCTTATACACACACTATAATAATACTCGTATGTTGAACCACAGTACAATCCATCAAGCGGTGCGGCTTCATAGCTTACCAAAGTTGTCCTAAAACATTTTGATAGATTTTTGAGCGCCGGGTGTAATGTTTTATATTTTCAATGGAACATATGCAATGTTGGTGTTGTTAACTTGAGACATATTGCAGTCTACACATATCTCTTATGTGTGACTGGTCACACTTATCATTGCACCATGTACCAAATAAAATAGCTTCAAGGTCGGTAAGCACAACTAAAATTATTCCGTACATTAGGCGCACCGGATTATAAAGCGCACTGTCGACTTTTGAGAAAATGACAGAATTTTAAGTGCGCCTTATAGTTTGAAAAATATGGTATTTGAAAATAGCAGAGGAATTCTCTCCTGCAGATTAGATTTTTCCTTTAGGGATGAAGATGACATGCAGGAAACCCAAAACCACGATTGTCCTTAGCCACATTTAGACAAACGTATGCGTTCAGAGAAAACAATGCGCAAAACCTTAGTTTGTAGTTGCTTACTCTTTAAACCAAAATCATTACTGCTCTCTTCATCAAAGAAGTGGGAAAACAAATTTAGGAACACACATGAAGGTGAGTTGAGTTCATGAAAAGTTTTACTGCACATAACCATTACCAACTCTTCCCAAACAACACACTAGTCATGCTGTTTATTTTACTGTAGACACAGTAAATGAATAACATGATCAAGATTCAAGATTCAGGATGCTGTATTAGTGTCCATTCTTTAACATGTACAAGACACATAAGAACTGACAATTCATTTTCACAGTCCCACTAAGAACAGACATACGTTACAGGGAGACAAGACGGGACCGCCAATGGATCAGCCACTTACGGCGCTCCTTAAAAAAGGTGGGAAAAAGGTGATATTGGGAAAGAGGGGAAGAGTAAAACATATCAGTCTAAGGCTGGACCCTCGGGAGGGGGTCCAGACTGAGTCCAAGGGAAACAACCTCATTTAGCATAGCACACATAAACATGTTACATATAATCACAACAACCTTTGTTAGATCGAAATCTGGGTTTAACGTGGTTAGTGGAGCTCCCCCTGGTGTTATGACCGCCATAACCACAACACCACGTTAAACCCAGATTCCGATCTAACAAAGGTCTTAACTCATTCTCCTTCTATGCCACATCAATGTGGAATGCGCTCCCAACAGGTACAAAAGAAAGGGCATCCCTATCCTCCTTCAAAACCGCAATAAAAGTACACCTCCAGGCAGCTACAACCCTAAACTAACACCTTTCCCGAATTGTTAATAATCAAATGTAAACAATCAAATGCAGATACTTTTTCTTATGCCTTCTGATCTCTCTCTCTCTCTCTCTGTCTCTCTCTCTCTCTCTCTCTGTCTCTCTCTCTGATGACTGATGATAACAACCAAACCTAACCCCATACCCCCCCCCCCCCCCCATCCACACCCCGGATTGTAAATAATGTAAATAATTCAATGTGATTATCGTGTGTGATGACTGTATTATGATGATAGTATATATCTGATAGTATATATCTGTATCATGAATCAATTTAAGTGGACCCCGACTTAAACAAGTTGAAAAACTTATTCGGGTGTTACCATTTAGTGGTCAATTGTACGGAATATGTACTTCACTGTGCAACCTACTAAAAAGTCTCAATCAATCAATCAATCAACTCGCAACATAAAGCGCATAAAGCGCTACTAGCCGTCCATAACTCCGAAGAGAAATTAAGCGGTGGTGGTGAGGGGCGTTGGATGGGGGTGGGGAGTGTGTTTGTATATATGCCCATTGTCTTTGAGTGAAGTGAAGTAATGTTCATAAGCCCATAGTCGTTCTGCATGCAATGCAAGCAAAGATCGATTCCAGGTGTCGTTCAGGAGGGGAGGAGGGAGGAAGGTCAAATCAATCAATCAATCAATCAATCTTTATTTATATAGCCCTAAATCACAAGTGTCTCAAAGGGCTGCACAAGCCACAACGACATCCTCGGTACAAAGCCCACATACGGGCAAGGAAAAACTCACCCCAGTGGGACGTCGATGTGAATGACTATGAGAAACCTTGGAGAGGACCGCATATGTGGGTAACCCCCCCCCTCTGGGGGAGACCGAAAGCAATGGATGTCGAGTGGGTCTGACATAATATTGTGAGAGTCCAGTCCATAGTGGATCCAACATAATAGTAAGAGTCCAGTCCATAGTGGGGCCAGCAGGACACCATCCCGAGCGGAGACGGGTCAGCAGCGCAGAGATGTTCCCAGCCGATGCACAGGCGAGCGGTCCACCCCGGATCCCGACTCTGGACAGCCAGCACTTCATCCATGGCCACCGGACCTGTGCCCCCCCCCCCCCCCCCCCCTCAAGGAAGAGGGGAGCAGAGGAGAAAAGAAAAGAAACGGCAGATCAACTGGTCTAACAGGGGGGCTATTTAAAGGCTAGAGTATACAAATGAGTTTTAAGATGGGACTTAAATGCTTCTACTGAGGTAGCATCTCTAATTGTTACCGGGAGGGCATTCCATAGTACTGGAGCCCGAATAGAAAACGCTCTATAGCCCGCAGACTTTTTTTGGGCTCTGGGAATCACTAAAAAGCCGGAGTTCTTTGAACGCAGATTTCTTGCCGGGACATATGGTACAATGCAATCGACAAGATAGGACGGAGCTAGACCATGTAGTATTTTATACGTAAGTAGTAAAACCTTAAAGTCACATCTTAAGTGCACAGGAAGCCAGTGCAGGTGAGCCAGTATAGGCGTAATATGATCAAACTTTCTTGTTCTTGTCAAAAGTCTAGCAGCCGCATTTTGTACCAACTGTAATTTTTTAATGCTAGACATAAAAGCGTCCATCTTTGAAATTCCTCAGGGGATGATTACAGAACAGCCTGTTCTTGTATCAAGGCCATTCGGGGGAGTCAAATCGTAAATAAGGATTTTTGTTTTTTCTCGAGCAGGCATTACAATGACTTGTCTGTTCTATTCGTCCATGCTGGCTCTCATGTCCAAACCTTCCTTTACAGCAAGCTTCTCCATGATGTGATCCATCTTGCGATTCAGTTCAGAAATCGCCACAGTCTGTGTTCCCACAGCCCTGCCCAATCTGTCCATTGCGACAAACAGCCTTTGGGCTACTTGAGTGGCTGCCATCGTCTTACGAGTTTTACGATACAGCAGAGCAATGCCCAGCCCAATCAGCAGGTGCCCCGCGATCATGGTTCCAAATAGGTAGATGTCTTCCACGTCCTCGATGGAAAGGACTGAGAGGCACATGATTCTCCATTTGTCCCAGGAATATCTCACGTACCCCGCAGCAATGGTTCCATCAGGGCAGTCAGGCTCCCCAGAACCTCTTTTCCTCGTCGAAAAGATTGTGTCAATAGAGTCGAGAGTCCAGCTAATCAATTCCATGTCTGATGATTATATTTGGAGGACAGCTCAAAGAAAGAGGTTTCCAAAAAAGTTTCGACAAGACAAAAGAGAGCAAGCCAGGAAAAGACGGGAGGAGTAAAACTGCGACCGCCCCTCACCAGAGGCAAGACAGAAAGACCCCAGAGGCAAGACAGAAAGTATAGGGGTGGACTAAAGAAAAGGCAAACTAAATAAATACATGCAGTGGGGTGTGGGGACCCCTAGAGGTAGTTGTAGGGTGTCCCCAGCTAAATGACAGATAGTTGATAGTAATGGACCCTTATTGGGTGCATTTGCACACTCTCAGTTACATTAACATTGATATTATACATGAGGGCCCGTAGTTGCCGTTAAATGTAGCAAGCTACTCTTACCGCGTAGCTTACTACAATTATCTGGGGATAGCTTCCCCTGTAGTTTGACTAAACTTATTGAGAGTAACTTGTAGCTTAACTTACTACGTTGTCCAAGTAGCCTGGCCATCACTGCTTATAATAATACAGTTATTCAAATATTAAAGCTTAGTTTTAAAGGAGTGAATCAACAAAAAGAGTACATGTTTTGTTCACTTTAACAGAAATCTAACTGTGACCACGATACCGCAAAGAGTAACAAGCTGAGAATAGGACATTAGAAATCAGACTGATAAATCGGGAGACCAAATAATAATAACCGAGGGGCTAAAGCGGGGCTTTTCAATTACTTAATGAAGAGCAGTTTGAAGAGCCCAAGGACTCAGGGGCTGGACGTACGCCATCTCATCGAAATTTGGATGTTTCGTCAGAAAATGCCGACGCAGGTTATATTCCCGCAGCCGAGTGTTCAGCGGCTGGAATGAGGATCAGCATCTCCAAATCTCAGGCCATGGTTCTCAGCAGGAAACCGATGGTTTGTACAGTAGGGGACGAGACTCTGTCCCAGGTGGAGGAGGTTAAGTATCTTGGGGTCTTGTTCACGAGTGAGGGAAAGACGGAGAAGGAAATCAGCCGGAGAATCGGAGCAGCTGGGGCACAGTATTGCAGTCTCTCTGCCGCACTGTTGTGACGAAACGAGAGCTGAGCCAGAAGGCAAAGCTCTCGGTCTACCGAGCTATATACATTCCTACTCTCACCTATGGTCATGAAGTGTGGGTCATGACCGAAAGAATAAGATTGCGGATACAAGCGGCCGGAATGAGTTTCCTCAGAAGGGTGGCTGGCATCTCCCTTAGAGATAGGGTGAGAAGTTCAGTCAACCGAGAGAGACTCGGAGTAGAGCCGCTGCTCCTTCGCTTGGAAAGGAGCCAGCTTAGGTGGTTCGGGCATCTCGTGAGGATGCCTCACGAGCGTCTCCCTAGGGAGGTCCTTGTTGCACGTCCAACTGGGAGGAGACCCTGCGGCAGGCCAAGGACCAGCTGGGGGGATTCCATCTCCTCTCTGGCCTGGGAACGCTTCGGGATTCCCCAGGAGGAAGTCGCTAATGTTGCTCTGGAGAGGGAAGTCTGGGGGTCTCTGCTGGAGCTGTTGTCCCCGCGTCCCGATTCCGGATAAGCAGTTGAAGATGGATGGAGGTTGTATTCCTGCCGGACAGCGTTTACTTCATTGCAAAGAAAATACATCGGCTTTCCATGTGCTTTGTCAATAAATCCATACTTTGTTGTCCAGTTGTTAAAAGTCCAATTTTGGCGATCTAATCTTCATTTTTTTTCAGAGTCGATTCAAACCATTTTTGGCTTGGTTTGTAGAAGTCACCAAAACTCGTTCTGTAGGCACGGCACCTATCCGGCTGCTACAGAGCTCACGTATCTACTCAACTCCATGTCAATGCGGAGGGCAATCCAATCAGAAAACCCGGGAATCATGTTCTGCTTTCTTTCTGTTTTTGTACTTTTTGTACACTCTTCAGGCTTTAAAATCTAATTATTTTCCTCCGTTCATTTCACATTCCCAGTGAAATACGTGGTAGATAAGACGGTAAGACGGTAAATGGTAAATGGTAGATAAGACGAAAGCAGTGGACCAGGAATGCCGGTACAAACTGGAACTATGAATGCTGCATTTCAGGCAAAAAGGTCTTTAATTTGCAAAAATATATATCAAGATGACCAGGTGGGTGACAGTTACACTATCCTATAAAGAAAAAGCGCAGCCCGGAGGCTATTTACAGCTCTTACAGCTCGTTTTTTTTTTATTGGTCCCCAAATCCGTCGTTTGTCGCCTATAACGAAGCAGAGACATCAATACAGAGGCATCTTTTGATGCACAAAGGTCCTTCTGTTTGCTACATTTGTATTTTTTTGTTTCATACTTGGAGAATTAGCTGCCAGTGAGTGGTTTGCAGATTTCATTGAAGCTGTTTACATGAAAGCTCAGCAGTTTAGCATTTTATTCTCTTACAGTAGCAAAAATGACTCGAACCGTAAAACTGAGGTACGTATAGAACCATGATTATGGGCATACAGATACACCACGAGTATTTTCGGAATGCAACAGTACAGCGTCCTTACGGTTTGGTACATACATTTTTGGGGACGGCGTGGCGCTGTTGGGAGATTGGCCGTGCCAGCAACCTGAGAGTTCCTAGTTCGATCCCCAGCTTCTGCCAACCTAGTCACGTCCGTTGTGTCCTTGAACAAGACACTTCACCCTTGCTCCTGATGGGTCGTGGTTAGGGCCTTGCATGGAAGCTACCGCCATCAGTGTGTGAATGTGTGTGTGAATGGGTGAATGTGGAAATAGTGTCAAAGCGCTTTGAGTACCTTGAAGGTAGAAAAGCCCTATACAAGTATAACCCATTTTTATTTTTTTTTTCGATCAGAGTGGGCAGGTTAGGCGGAGCATCATTTGTCATGATGGAACACCCTCCCCACAAAAAAACACAATAAAAACCATATAATAATATTTCTCCTTTATACTGTCTTATAAAGGTATTTTCTGTATAATTTTTTTAATTGATTTTTAACATTTACCTAAGTAAACATTTGCACACAAACCAATCATGTGTGAGAAAGAGGAGGAGGGAGGGTGTGGCTAATTGCTGGTCTTCTTGCACAATGTGGCTAAAACAATAGCCACGTGTACATGAAAAACATTTATTTAATCTGATCATCATTCGGATTAGAATCTTACTGCGTACATTAGAGCTGGGCAAATATTTTGACTCGGGGGCCACATTGAGAGAAAAAAATGTGTCTGGGAGGGCCAAGGTGTATATATGTATAAATTCTATATACACATTTACCTGTAAAAAAATCTACTGTACAGTATGTGTGTTTGGGTCCCTTTTTTTCAGGAACACTAATACCAAAAGTCACAATGTACGATAGAGTTCTAAAAACGTTATGACAGACCACCTCAAAAAAACAGAATTTAATTGTACAGTTTTTTACTGAATGGGACACCCAAAATGTACATTAAAATAAAGAAAGTGGGATTTACAATATTAACTATGAACAATAAAACACTGAATATTAACAACATATGAACGACGCTCCTCTTTTACTTCTCAGACAAACAAGCAAAACACAACAAAAAATGGAAAAAACAGCAAAATATGAATGCAAAGTGTAATAAACACCTACAAAGGGGACAAGTAGAGATGTCCGATAATATCCGACTGCCGATATTATCGGCCGATAAATGCTTTAAAATAAAATATCGGAAATTATCGGTAGCGGTTTCAAAAAGTACAATTTATGACTTTTTAAAACGCCGCTGTGTACACGGACGTAGGGAGAAGTACAGAGCGCCAATAAACCTTAAAGGCACTGCCTTTGCGTGACGGCTCAGTCACATAATATCTACGGTTTTTCACACACACCAGGGAATGCAAAGCATACTTGGTCAACGGCCGTACAGGTCACACTGAGGGTGGCCGTATAAACAACTTTAACACTGTTACAAATATGCGCCACACTGTGAACCCACACCAAACAAGAATGACAAACACATTTCGGGAGAACATCCGCTCCGTAACACAACATAAACACAACAGAACAAATACCCAGAACCCCTTGCAGCACTAACTCTTCCGGGACGCTACAATATACACCCCTGCTACCTCCCCACCCCCACCTCAACCCCGCCCCCCCAACCGCGCCCACCTCAACCTCCTCATGCTCTCTCAGGGAGAGCATGTCCCAAATTCCAAGCTGCTGTTTTGAGGCATGTTAAAAAAAATAATCCACTTTGTGACTTCAATAATAAATATGGCAGTGCCATGTTGGCACTTTTTTCCATAACTTGAGTTGATTTATTTTGGAAAACCTTGTTACATTGTTTAATGCATCCAGCGGGGCATCAAAACAAAATTAGGCATAATAATGTGTTAATTCCACGACTGTATATATTGGTACCGGTTGGTATCGGAATCGGTAATTAAGAGTTGGAAAATATTGGAATATTGGATATCGGCAAAAAAGCCATTATCGGACATCTCTAGGGACAAGCGGTAGAAAATGGATGGATGGATGGAATATGATATATTATCATGTAAAAATCTGTTTCCGCATCTGTTTCTGACACACTTGTTTCGGGCTGGCTGCTTTGGAAACAAACCCCGCCCACTCTGGTTTGTTCCTGGTCTGAGCTGCTGTGACGTAGATTACCGTAATAACTCGTATAACACCCAAAAGCGCAGATTTCAACCATTGAAATACTTTCTATAGTTCAAGACTTACGGTAATTTAAAAACAGCACTGCAAATCATAACAGCGGCGACAGTTTTGATGTTAAAGATCTAAAAAAATTATGTAGGACGTCCGGCGGGCCGGATTTAAAATCTTATTGGGCCGTATTTTGCCCAGGTCTAGTGTACATGGACCCTGAAAAAAAATTATCTGATCATGACGTGCATTTTCATGCATCACGCCTTATATTGGAATACTTTATGTTCACATGCGCAGAACCGAACATAAACAGAAAGGTGTGTTATTTGTGCTATGGTGCCATCTTTTGGAAAAGCTTTCTTCACAGTTTTGGTAGTGTTTTTGGCCCAGCATAGGTTTTCGGTGATGTGACGAGCAAGGAACGTGTAGCTGTCAGCCCGCTCCACCACAGTGCCCTTAATAGTGACAAGGGCAAAGTAACTCATCCTGAAGTCCACAATTAATTCCTTTGTCTTGTCTATATTCAAATTTAAGTCATTGTCCTGTTTGACTTTTTGGACCAGCTCCGAGGACTGTAAGAGGACTGTGAAGGAAGTGAATTATATTTATATAGCGCTTTTCTCTAGTGACTCAAAGCGATTTACATTGTGAAACCCAATATCGAAGTTACATTTTTAAACCAGTGTGGGTGGCACTGGGAGCAGGTGGGTAAAGTGTCTTGCCCAAGGACACAACGGCAGTGATGAGTTGGCAGAAGTGGGGATCGAACCTGGAACCCGCAAGTTGCTGGCACGCCCTACAGCAATGTTAATATTTGGTTACATGTCCCTTGGCAAGTTTCACTGCAATAAGGCGCTTTTGATAGCCATCCACAAGCTTCTGGCAAGCTTCTGGTTGAATTTTTGACCACTCCTCCCAACTGTGCCCAAGACCCAACCTCCGGTTGTCCTGAAGAATTTGGAGGTAATCCTACTTTTTCATTGTCCCATTTACACTCTTGTAAAACACCAATTCCATTGGCAGCAAAACAGGCCCAGAGCATATTACTACCACCACCATGCTTGACGGTAGGTCTGGTGTTCCTGGGATTAAAGGCCTCACCTTTTCTCCTCCAAACATATTGCTGGATATTGTGGCCAAACAGCTACATTTTTGTTCACCGTGCGCCACTTTTCTTCGCGAGTCATTCTTCATCTCAATGGGAATATATGAATATCCTAGCAGTTGGAATCCTAATGACAGCAGACATTATTCAGTAAGGGATGTTTATTATGTTTGTTGTCTCTCATAAAGTCAGCAGTGAGTAATAATCAGTGATGAAGAAAATAAAAGCAAACGTGACGCGTTTTTGAAATTAATGCGCCATGTATTCTTAAAATGATAATATTAGTTATTATTATAAATGTATTGTATTTAATATGTATATAAAACCTTAATGGAGGTGTTTGGATGTTTTTAAGGGCTTTTTAGGCTCCATTGTTAACACATTTTTGATAGCATTTATTTAATATTTAGAATGCAAAAAACAATCACATCCATCAACATGTCTTTCATAATGATTGTGAACAATAGGCAACATTCACAAAAAAGAAGAAAATCTCCCAAGGCATCTCAGTCTCACCTGATGTAAAGGTCACAACACGTCACTGCTCCATATTAGTAAGACAACAAAATACCAACACGTAAACTCTTTGTTTTTAGCTTAAATTACTTTTATAATGACTACAAGCTAATTATTAAATAATGCAATTCTTAAATAATAATAAAAAATGCATTTTGTATACGTCACATCCAGAGCAATTGAAGGACGGACCACCTTAATATGTTTTGCGCATCACAAATGGGTAAAGATACGTCAATATGATTGTGATTACAATTCAATTCGATTACGATTCTTGGGTTGACGATTCGATTCTCAAATCAACACGATTCCTGATTCAGATGGATTCTCACAATATGTTATTTGATGTATAAAATCTAATAAAACCTTTTTAAAAAAGGGTACATAAGACTCACTTGGCTGCTGACGTACACGTGACAGGATGTAGACTGTATTTATATTATTCACATGTGAATAATGCTGTGTAATAGACTGTATTTATATTATTCACATGTGAATAATGCTGTATAATAAACTGTATTTATATTATTCACATGTGAATAATGCTGTATTATAGACTGTATTTATATTATTCACATGTGAATAATGCTGTGTAACAGACTGTATTTATATTATTCACATGTGAATAATGCTGTATTATAGACTGTATTTATATTATTCACATGTGAATAATGCTGTGTAACAGACTGTATTTATATTATTCACATGTGAATAATGCTGTATTATAGACTGTATTTATATTATTCACATGTGAATAATGCTGTGTAATAGACTGTATTTATATTATTCACATGTAAATAATGCTGTATTATAGACTGAATTTATATTATTCACATGTGAATAATGCTGTGTAATAGACTGTATTTATATTATTCACATGTGAATAATGCTGTATTATAGACTGTATTTATATTATTCACATGTGAATAATGCTGTGTAATAGACTGTATTTATATTATTCACATGAGAATAATGCTGTATAATAGACTGTATTTATATTATTCACATGTGGATAATGCTGTATGATAGACTGTGTTTATATTATTCACATGTGAATAATGCTGCATAACAGACGGTATTTATATTATTCACATGTGAATAATGCTGTATTATAGACTGTATTTATATTATTCACATGTGAATAATGCTGTGTAATAGACTGTATTTATATTATTCAAATGTGAATAATGCTGTATAATAGACTGTATTTATATTATTCACATGTAAATAATGCTGTGTAATAGACTATATTTATATTATTCACATGTGAATAATGCTGTATTATAGACTGTATTTATATTATTCACATGTGAATAATGCTGTGTAATAGACTGTATTTATATTATTCACATGTGAATAATGCTGTATTATAGACTGTATTTATATTATTCACATGTGAATAATGCTGTGTAATAGACTATATTTATATTATTCACATGTGAATAATGCTGTATAATAGACTGTATTTATATTATTCACATGTGAATAATGCTGTATAATAGACTGTTTTTATATTATTCACATGTAAAAAAATACCTCAGTGATTATTGTTTATTGTTTATTGTGAGCGAACTGTGGTGCTGATTTTCCCCCAGGGATCAATAAAGTACTTTCTATTCTATTCTATTCTATTTTATGTAATGATGTGCAGGAGTAGAATTAAGTAAATATAAATAGCAGTGTAACCTCTTGAGTTGAATGACTATCATTTTATATTTGGAATCTTAAAAATATGTATTGTTAATGGCAGCAGTAAATGACAGTGTTTTCTATTAAATGGAGCTAATGTTACTATTTTACCAGCATAAATAAAAGAGCCAGTGTAGTAATGCAAGGCTCCAGCAGGGGCGCCTTGCACTTGGAGCTATTCTAGGGACACCTGACTTCCTCCCTGCAGTCATTACAGACGTGACCTACCTAAACAATGTTGCGTCCGTGTATATGGATACTCAAACATCTCCCTTCTCAGGGCAATATCAGTGCATCCGAAAAGTATTCACAGCGCTTCACTTTTGACACATTGTGTTATGTCACAGTCTAATTCCAAAATGGAATTAATACATTTTTGACCGCAAAATTCTACAGACACACATGGGTCGGTTCAGTAAGAATGAGTAGTTTTAGTTATATTGTAAAACGTGCAAACACTGTTAGAGTGATGAATGTAGAGTGATGACGGACACATGTATTTTGGGAGAACATTATCTACAAACCCCGTTTCCATATGAGTTGGGAAATTATGTTGGATGTAAATATAAACGGAATACAATGATTTGCAAATCATTGTCAACCCATATTCAGTTGAATATGCTACAAAGACAACATATTTGATGTTCAAACTGATAAACGTTTTTTTTTTTTGCAAATAATCGTTAACTTTAGAATTTGATGCCAGCAACACGTGACAAAGAAGTTGGGAAAGGTGGCAATAAATACTGATAAAGTTGAGGAATGCTCATCAAACACTTATTTGGAACATCCCACAGGTGAACAGGCAAATTGGGAACAGGTGGGTGCCATGATTGGGTGTAAAAGTAGATTCCATGATTTGCTCAGTCATTCACAAACAAGGATGGGGCGAGGGTCACCACTTTGTCAACAAATGTGTGAGCGAATTGTTGAACAGTTTAAGAAAAACCTTTCTCAACCAGCTATTGCAAGGAATTTAGGGATTTCACCATCTACGGTCTATAATATCATCAAAGGGTTCAGAGAATCTGGAGAAATCACTGCACGTAAGCAGCTAAGCCCGTGACCTTCAATTCCTCAGGCTGTACTGCATCAACAAGGAACATCAGTGTGTAAAGGATATCACCACATGGGCTCAGCAACACTTCAGAAACCCACTGTCAGTAGCTACAGTTGGTCGCTACATCTGTAAGTGCAAGTTAAAACTCTCCTATGCAAGGCGAAAACCGTTTATCAACAACACCCAGAAGCGCCGTCGGCTTCGCTGGGCCTGAGCTCATCTAAGATGGACTGATACAAAATGGAAAAGTGTTCTGTGGTCTGACGAGTCCACATTTAAATTTTTATGGGGAAACTGTCGACGTCGTGTCCTCCGGACCAAAGAGGAAAAGAACCATCCGGATTGTTATAGGCGCAAAGTTGAAAAGCCAGCATCTGTGATGGTATGGGGGTGTATTAGTGCCCAAGACATGGGTAACTTACACATCTGTGAAGGGGCCATTAATGCTGAAAGGTACATACAGGTTTTGGAGCAACATATGTTGCCATCCAAGCAACGTTACCATGGACGCCCCTGCTTATTTCAGCAAGACAATGCCAAGCCACGTGTTACATCAACGTGGCTTCATAGTAAAAGAGTGCGGGTACTAGACTGGCCTGCCTGTAGTCCAGACCTGTCTCCCATTGAAAATGTGTGGCGCATTATGAAGCCTAAAACACCACAACGGAGACCCCCGGACTGTTGAACAACTTAAGCTGTACATCAAGCAAGAATGGGAAAGAATTCCACCTGAGAAGCTTAAAAAATGTGTCTCCTCAGTTCCCAAACGTTTACTGAGTGTTGTTAAAAGGAAAGGCCATGTAACACAGTGGTGAACATGCCCTTTCCCAACTACTTTGGCACGTGTTGCAGCCATGAAATTCTAAGTTAATTATTATTTGCAAAAAAAAAAATTAAGTTTAAAAGTTTGAACATCAAATATGTTGTTTTTGTAGTGCATTCAATTGAATATGGGTTGAAAAGGATTTGCAATTCATTGTATTCCGTTCATATTTACATCTAACACAATTTCCCAACTCATATGGAAACGGGGTTTGTATTTTAACCTTAAAAAGTATTTTTTCTCTCTAAATGTTTGCAAATTTATCCAAAATCAGATGAGTATTTGCAAGCTTTGCTCAATACTTTGTTGATGCACCTTTGGCAGCAATTACAGCCTGAATGAAAATCAACATTTCCCATCCAAACTGAAGAAACGAAGAAGCCAAGCTGAGGTATTGTGTGTGGAATTTTGAGGACAAAAATTGAGTAATTACATTTTGGAATGAGGCTGTAACATGTACCGTATTTTCCGGACCATAGGGCGCACCGGATTATAAGGCGCACTGCCGATGAATGGTCTATTTTCGATCTTGTTTCATATATTATAGGGCACATTAAAGGAGTCATTATTATTATGTTTTTTTCTAAATGGAAAACACTTCCTTGTGGTCTACATAACACGTAATGGTGGTTCTCTGGTCAAAATGTTGCATAGATTATGTTTTACAGATCATCTTCAAGCCGTTTTCTGACAGCTGCTTCCGAATGCTCCGTTTTGCACAATTTTTCAGGATTTATGCAGATCCCAAATACAGATCAGCAGGTACTAGAAGGTAAGAAAATTTGCTTTTGCATAATATTGCGAAACAAAACGCCAGATAATATATCCTACCTTGTACACACATCAGAATAATACGCCGTGTGTACTGTTCTGTATTTTCAATGGAACATATAACATTTTGGTGTTGTTTACTTAAGTCATATTGCCATCATATTGCAGTCTACATGTATCTCTTATGTTTGACTGCCGTCTACTGGTCACACTTTTATCATTACACTATGTACCAAATAAAATTGCTTCAAGGTCGGTAAGCAAAACCGGAAATATTCCGTACATTAGCCGTATTGGGTTATAAGGCGCACTGTCGACTTTTGAGAAAATGAAAGGATTTTAAGTGCACCCTATAGTCCGAAAAATACAGTATTTGAAAATAGCAGAGGAATTCTCTCCTGCAGATTAGACTTTTCCTTTAGGGATGAAGATGACGTGGGTTATAAAGCGCACTGTTGAGTTTTGAGAAAACAACAACATTTTTAGTGTGCCTTTTGGTCCGGAAAATACGGTAATAAAATGTGAAAAAAGTGAAGCGTTGTGAATACTCTCCGGATCAATGTTCCCTCTAAGGTGTGCGCCTGTGCAATTGTGCACTGCTCAAGCGTCCTCTGCGCACGGCAAATCTATGCCACGCACAAAATCAAATAAAAAAATAAGCGCATAACAATTTTTGACACACGGACACGACACAGAAATCAGTTTTCGTCATCGTTGTTCAAATATTGTAACGTCCGTCGAGACGCTTTGAGGACATGAATTCCATCCATCACTTTACTGAGCAAAACTCTTTATTGTCGGCCATAAACACATCACCAAAACATTAGTAAAAAAATGTATATCTAGCAAAACTGGTCATTTCAAACCAGACCAAAACCAACTTTGTTATATCAACAGCAGCCGCTCGCTCTTTCTCACTTGCGCCAACACATGCACATATGGCACCTAGCCAGTGATGCGTTTACAGCCACCTAAAAAGTCGGACAACTCCAACACCACACATAAAGTGTCACTCCAGGTCATTACACTACGATTTACCAATCAACTGTGTGCTTATTCTAGTGTCCTTTATGAGGAATCTTAATTTATAAATATTAATCATGAAATGCTGTTAGTATATTAAATAAATACTAATAAAAATATATTTTACAAACAGGAAGTTGCAGGAATGTACACATGATCCCCTGCTTACATCTCATTGTGCAACATGTGAATGTTTTAATGGGAACTAAATGCAATGTCTGAAAGGGGTACACATTATTTCCAAAGCAGGACCTCCACCCAGGGCCTAAACACTTATATTAGACATGGAAATGACTGCTGTCATTTGATTATAATAATAAGAGAATGTTGTCTGTCTATCTGTGTTGGCCCTGCGATGAGGTGGGGACTTGTCCAGGGTGTACCCCGCCTTCCGCCCGAATGCAGCTGAGATAGGCTCCAGCGACCCCGAAAGGGACAAGCGGTAGGAAATGGATGGATGGATGGATGGAGATTGAACTTGTTATTTAGTCAGGTTTGGGACAGGTGTGCTGCTGGTGTCGCCACAGTGTGCACGTCTGATGTTGCTCACATGGGCTCCACTGAATGCTCAGGGAGTTTTTACGTTTGCTCACACACATGAACAATTAGAGGGAACATTGCTCCGGATGCACTGTACATACTGTATACACGTAGCAAGTATGTGCGGAGATGACCAAAAAATTTATTCTAAAATATCGATTATTGAACGTTTAGAATTGATTCAGAATCGGTTTAAATGAGGATCTCAATTTAAAACAATAATCTGCTCAACATTTGGTTGTATTTTCTGGCAACTGTATAAGTCAAAAAAATAAATAAACAGATGTTAAAAATAAAAAATAACAATAATCCCCACCAGCCCCCCTTCTATGAGTGAGGGTTATGAAAGAGTCAATCATTTTCTAAGTGAGATGATTGGCCTATCGGAGAGCAGACACCAATGTTACAACTTTATTTTCGTAATATTGTTAAATGGAATCCTTTGGAAAAAAAATGTATAAACGGGAACAGAGCTTACTTACCACACAAAACCATCCCTGAGGATTTCTTCAATTCTCATTGGTATTGACAAAGCTCTATTTTTGTGTGCGGAGACCGCATCAAAAGAAGGGATTGAGATTGATGCTTAGTGAATATGCATGACAGGAGATGTCTTGTCTCAATGAGTTAGTCACAGTTGTATGAGGAGTGCGCCAGGCAGAGAAAATAGCCTCGAGATAGACGCCGCTGCCGTTGGTTGCAACTCCATTCCGTAATGATGTATTTCCCCTTTTTGTGCCGGGCAATTCATTTTAGGTCACCGAGATGAGCAAGCAGAAGGAAGACTCACCAGTGGAAATGTCATTTCTAATTCTCTCCTCTCTTCCAACAGTGTGGACGGTCTGTAAATACATTCTAGTTTGTACTTTATCTCATTAGCTTTTCGCAGACGCAAACGCATCCTGACAGCAAATACCTGGCCGCGGCTCCACATGTGCGACTTGGCTCTTGGCCTATCCAATGCAAGTAAACTAAATTGCGTTTGTCTGCATATATTTAGGAAAAAAATGCCATGCTTCACTTCCTAGGCGTTTGAAGTAATGCATTAATCACACTTTCATATATATCCATCCATTATTCTACCGCTTGTCCCCCTTCTGGGGTCGCGGGGGGGTGCTGGAGCCTATCTCAGCTGCATTCGCGCGGAAGGCGGGGTACACCCTGGACAAGTCGCCACCTTATTGCAGGGCCAACACAGATAGACAGACAACATTCACATTCACATTCACACACTAGGGCCAATTTTTTAATGTTGCCAATCAACCTATCTCCAGGTGCATGTTTTTGGATATATCACCGCCATAATTTAAAAACTAAAAAATTAATAGACACATATGAAAATGAAAGTTTCTATTAATTATTATTAACTTTTAAATTATGGCGGTGAAATATATATATATATATATATATATATATATATATGTCTTAATAAGGTTATCCAAAAAATAGTGCTCGATACCGTAGTAGAGCGCAATATATGTATGTGTGGGAAAAAAATCACAAGACTATTTCATCTCTACAGGCCTGTTTCATGAGGGGGGGTACCCTCAATCATCAGGAGATTTTAATGGGAGCATTCGCATACCATGGTTTATATAGGGCACAGAGTGGGTGGGTACAGGCTGGCGTAGGGGCGTGGTGATTGGCTCATGTGTTACCTAGGAGGTGTTTCCGTCTATGGCGGCATGCTGTCACAATTTCGCTGCGCTTGTTGAGGGATGACAGGTCTGGACGGTAAATAATAAACAGTTTCTCTTTCAAGCATAGGTTGCATCTTTTATTACCACTATTGTAAGGTGTGCTGGATGCAAGAATTTGCCATGTTATTGAATATTCAACATTATTGTCTTTGAGGACCCAAATGTGTTTGTTGAGTTCTGTGGTATTTCGCAGGTTTTTGTTCCTGAAAGAAGCCTTGTGATTGTTCCATCTGGTTTTGAATTCTCCCTCGGTTAATCCTACATATGTGTCGGATGTGTTAATGTCCTTGCGTATTACCTTAGATTGGTAGACAACTGATGTTTGTAAGCACCCCCCGTTGAGAGGGCAATCAGGTTTCTTTCGGCAGTTACAGTCTTTGTTGGTTTTGGAGTCGCTCTGTCTGGGGGCCGACGGCTCATTTGCAATTGTTTTGTTGTGGTTTGAGATGATTTGTCGTATATTGTTCATGCAGCTGTAGCTCAATTTAATGTTGTTCTTGTTGAATACTTTTCTTAGGGTGTTGTCTTTGGGAAAGTGTTTGTCAATCAGATTGAGGAATTTGTGTCCAATGTTAGTTGAGACGTTTTTGCTGTATGGGGGGTTGTACCAGATGATGTCGTTTCGTTTTCTGTTCTTTTTTGGCTGGTTTCCTGGCGTGGGTTCATAGGTGAGGGTGAAATTGTATCCGCTTTCATCAAGGGCTTTTTGGTACGGGGGGGTTGCTTGGTCAAATTCAGCTTTGCTAGATGACAGCATCGATAGCCTTTTATTGATTCCGGTAGGTATTCTTTTCGTGGTGGTGGGTGGGTGGTTGCTGTCATGGTGCACGTATTGGAGTGTTGTGTTGGGTTTCGTGAATGGTTGGTAGCTGTTATTTCTCAGGTTGAAAGTGACGTCAAGGAAGTTGACGGTTTGCTTGTTGGCTTCAATCGTGATCCGTAGGCCGTTCTCTTTGAAAATTTGGCATATACGCTTCTTGGTATTCTCGCTGCTCCTTGGCGAGGCGCGACACACTGCCAGTCCGTCATCACGGTAAATACCAAGGTTCAGATTGAGGCTAGCGAGCTGGGAGAGGAGGAAACTCCCAACGAGTTCACACGTTTCTGCTCCGTCAAAACTTCCCATAGTGACGTCAAATGTTGCATTGTTCTTTTTTTGCCATGGTGTACTGTTGTGGATGAGAATGGAGTTTTTTGCGTGGATGATGATGTTTCTTTCGTTGCCTGTGATTGAGTCGTAGTCTGAGGCGAAGTCTAGTGCTTGAGTCAGTAGGTCTTGCGTGATGGAAGGGTAAAATTCCTCGATATCAAAGGAGATAAAGTTGTGCTGTTGTTTTTCTTGGATGTTGTTGAACCATTTGATTACTGCTGCTGTATTTCTCCATTGGTTGAGTGGTGTTTTGTCCTTGATTTTTGTGTTGACTCTGTCCAGGATTATTTTGCTGATTTTTCCCATTTCAGATTTAGTTGGGTTTATTAGTCGGCATGTTGGGTTATTTGCGAAGTTGGGTTTGTGGTCCTTCAATGTGATGAAGGCTTCCTTGTTGGCTGTGGCGTCCACCCTGTCCTCAATGTCCAGTTCAGCCGCGATCCTTTTATTTTCCAGGTGGATGTTCTGTAAGGTGTTGGGTTGCGCTTTTTTGTATGATTTGGTGATGCTTCTGTCCAGTAAGGTGTGGTTTTCTGGTATGTCCATTCTGTAGAAGTTTGTGGTTTTATCGGCAGCTATGATGAGGTTGTTTACTTTCTTGATGCGCTCCTTGTCATTTTTCAGCTTGGTGAGGAGTGGGTTGCGGATTGGCTTGAATTTGACTGATTGTATCATTTTGAGCATGTCGTTCTCAAAATCCTTTAGTTCCTCAACTGTGGGTGGGTTCTTGGTAGATTTGAATCCGTAAGTTTCCTTTTGCGTTCCTTTTGTTTCAGGGTGGAGGAAAAAATGTGCTTTCCACCGCATCCTTCTTAGGAAGTGTTCCGTCTTTTCTATGAGTCTTAGCTTGTAGTCATTCTGCGCGGGTATGGGAATGTTCTTCGTGGAGTAGTCGATGTTGAATTTTTCCATTTCTGATCGTCGTACAGTGCTCAACAAATGTCAATTTGGAGCGGAGTATATGTCTTAATAAGGTTATCCAAAAAATAGTGCTCGATACCGTAGTAGAGCGCAATATATGTATGTGTGGGAAAAAAATCACAAGACTATTTCATCTCTACAGGCCTGTTTCATGAGGGGGGGTACCCTCAATCATCAGGAGATTTTAATGGGAGCATTCGCATACCATGGTTTATATAGGGCACAGAGTGGGTGGGTACAAGCTGGCGTAGGGGCGTGGTGATTGGCTCATGTGTTACCTAGGAGGTGTTTCTGTCTATGGCGGCATGCTGAAACAATTTCGCTGCGCTTGTTGAGGGATGACAGGTCTGGACGGTAAATAATAAACAGTTTCTCTTTCAAGCATAGGTTGCATCTTTTATTACCACTATTGTAAGGTGTGCTGGATGCAAGAATTTGCCATGTTATTGAATATTCAACATTATTGTCTTTGAGGACCCAAATGTGTTTGTTGAGTTCTGTGGTATTTCCCAGGTTTTTGTTCCTGAAAGAAGCCTTGTGATTGTTCCATCTGGTTTTGAATTCTCCCTCGGTTAATCCTACATATGTGTCGGATGTGTTAATGTCCTTGCGTATTACCTTAGATTGGTAGACAACTGATGTTTGTAAGCACCCCCCGTTGAGAGGGCAATCAGGTTTCTTTCGGCAGTTACAGTCTTTGTTGGTTTTGGAGTCGCTCTGTCTGGGGGCCGACGGCTCATTTGCAATTGTTTTGTTGTGGTTTGAGATGATTTGTCGTATATTGTTCATGCAGCTGTAGCTCAATTTAATGTTGTTCTTGTTGAATACTTTTCTTAGGGTGTTGTCTTTGGGAAAGTGTTTGTCAATCAGATTGAGGAATTTGTGTCCAATGTTAGTTGAGACGTTTTTGCTGTATGGGGGGTTGTACCAGATGATGTCGTTTCGTTTTCTGTTCTTTTTTGGCTGGTTTCCTGGCGTGGGTTCATAGGTGAGGGTGAAATTGTATCCGCTTTCATCAAGGGCTTTTTGGTACGGGGGGGTTGCTTGGTCAAATTCAGCTTTGCTAGATGACAGCATCGATAGCCTTTTATTGATTCCGGTAGGTATTCTTTTCGTGGTGGTGGGTGGGTGGTTGCTGTCATGGTGCACGTATTGGAGTGTTGTGTTGGGTTTCGTGAATGGTTGGTAGCTGTTATTTCTCAGGTTGAAAGTGACGTCAAGGAAGTTGACGGTTTGCTTGTTGGCTTCAATCGTGATCCGTAGGCCGTTCTCTTTGAAAATTTGGCATATACGCTTCTTGGTATTCTCGCTGCTCCTTGGCGAGGCGCGACACACTGCCAGTCCGTCATCACGGTAAATACCAAGGTTCAGATTGAGGCTAGCGAGCTGGGAGAGGAGGAAACTCCCAACGAGTTCACACGTTTCTGCTCCGTCAAAACTTCCCATAGTGACGTCAAATGTTGCATTGTTCTTTTTTTGCCATGGTGTACTGTTGTGGATGAGAATGGAGTTTTTTGCGTGGATGATGATGTTTCTTTCGTTGCCTGTGATTGAGTCGTAGTCTGAGGCGAAGTCTAGTGCTTGAGTCAGTAGGTCTTGCGTGATGGAAGGGTAAAATTCCTCGATATCAAAGGAGATAAAGTTGTGCTGTTGTTTTTCTTGGATGTTGTTGAACCATTTGATTACTGCTGCTGTATTTCTCCATTGGTTGAGTGGTGTTTTGTCCTTGATTTTTGTGTTGACTCTGTCCAGGATTATTTTGCTGATTTTTCCCATTTCAGATTTAGTTGGGTTTATTAGTCGGCATGTTGGGTTATTTGCGAAGTTGGGTTTGTGGTCCTTCAATGTGATGAAGGCTTCCTTGTTGGCTGTGGCGTCCACCCTGTCCTCAATGTCCAGTTCAGCCGCGATCCTTTTATTTTCCAGGTGGATGTTCTGTAAGGTGTTGGGTTGCGCTTTTTTGTATGATTTGGTGATGCTTCTGTCCAGTAAGGTGTGGTTTTCTGGTATGTCCATTCTGTAGAAGTTTGTGGTTTTATCGGCAGCTATGATGAGGTTGTTTACTTTCTTGATGCGCTCCTTGTCATTTTTCAGCTTGGTGAGGAGTGGGTTGCGGATTGGCTTGAATTTGACTGATTGTATCATTTTGAGCATGTCGTTCTCAAAATCCTTTAGTTCCTCAACTGTGGGTGGGTTCTTGGTAGATTTGAATCCGTAAGTTTCCTTTTGCGTTCCTTTTGTTTCAGGGTGGAGGAAAAAATGTGCTTTCCACCGCATCCTTCTTAGGAAGTGTTCCGTCTTTTCTATGAGTCTTAGCTTGTAGTCATTCTGCGCGGGTATGGGAATGTTCTTCGTGGAGTAGTCGATGTTGAATTTTTCCATTTCTGATCGTCGTACAGTGCTCAACAAATGTCAATTTGGAGCGGAGTATATGTCTTAATAAGGTTATCCAAAAAATAGTGCTCGATACCGTAGTAGAGCGCAATATATGTATGTGTGGGAAAAAAATCACAAGACTATTTCATCTCTACAGGCCTGTTTCATGAGGGGGGGTACCCTCAATCATCAGGAGATTTTAATGGGAGCATTCGCATACCATGGTTTATATAGGGCACAGAGTGGGTGGGTACAAGCTGGCGTAGGGGCGTGGTGATTGGCTCATGTGTTACCTAGGAGGTGTTTCTGTCTATGGCGGCATGCTGAAACAATTTCGCTGCGCTTGTTGAGGGATGACAGGTCTGGACGGTAAATAATAAACAGTTTCTCTTTCAAGCATAGGTTGCATCTTTTATAACCACTATTGTAAGGTGTGCTGGATGCTAGAATTTGCCATGTTATTGAATATTCAACATTTGACGTCACTATGGGAAGTTTTGACGGAGCAGAAACGTGTGAACTCGTTGGGAGTTTCCTCCTCTCCCAGCTCGCTAGCCTCAATCTGAACCTTGGTATTTACCGTGATGACGGACTGGCAGTGTGTCGCGCTTCGCCAAGGAGCAGCGAGAATACCAAGAAGCGTATATGCCAAATTTTCAAAGAGAACGGCCTACGGATCACGATTGAAGCCAACAAGCAAACCGTCAACTTCCTTGACGTCACTTTCAACCTGAGAAATAACAGCTACCAACCATTCACGAAACCCAACACAACACTCCAATACGTGCACCATGACAGCAACCACCCACCCACCACCACGAAAAGAATACCTACCGGAATCAATAAAAGGCTATCGATGCTGTCATCTAGCAAAGCTGAATTTGACCAAGCAACCCCCCCGTACCAAAAAGCCCTTGATGAAAGCGGATACAATTTCACCCTCACCTATGAACCCACGCCAGGAAACCAGCCAAAAAAGAACAGAAAATGAAACGACATCATCTGGTACAACCCCCCATACAGCAAAAACGTCTCAACTAACATTGGACACAAATTCCTCAATCTGATTGACAAACACTTTCCCAAAGACAACACCCTAAGAAAAGTATTCAACAAGAACAACATTAAATTGAGCTACAGCTGCATGAACAATATACGACAAATCATCTCAAACCACAACAAAACAATTGCAAATGAGCCGTCGGCCCCCAGACAGAGCAACTCCAAAACCAACAAAGACTGTAACTGCCGAAAGAAACCTGATTGCCCTCTCAACGGGGGGTGCTTACAAACATCAGTTGTCTACCAATCTAAGGTAATACGCAAGGACATTAACACATCCGACACATATGTAGGATTAACCGAGGGAGAATTCAAAACCAGATGGAACAATCACAAGGCTTCTTTCAGGAACAAAAACCTGCGAAATACCACAGAACTCAGCAAACACATTTGGGACCTCAAAGACAATAATGTTGAATATTCAATAACATGGCAAATTCTTGCATCCAGCACACCTTACAATAGTGGTAATAAAAGATGCAACCTATGCTTGAAAGAGAAACTGTTTATTATTTACCGTCCAGACCTGCCATCCCTCAACAAGCGCAGCGAAATTGTGACAGCATGCCGCCATAGACGGAAACACCTCCTAGGTAACACATGAGCCAATCACCACGCCCCTACGCCAGCCTGTACCCACCCACTCTGTGCCCTATATAAACCATGGTATGCGAATGCTCCCATTAAAATCTCCTGATGATTGAGGGTACCCCCCCTCATGAAACAGGCCTGTAGAGATGAAATAGTCTTGTGATTTTTTTCCCACACATACATATATATATATATATGTATATATAGGATGTCGTTGTGGCTTGTGCAGCCCTTTGAGACACTTGTGATTCAGGGCTATATAAATAAACATTGATTGATTGATTGATTGATATATATATATATATATATATATATATATATATATATATATATATATATATATATATATTCTGGAGGACATATACAAACCCCATTTTCATATGAGTTGGGAAATTGTGTTAGATGTAAATATAAACGGAATGTAATGATTTGCAAATCCTTTTCAACCCATATTCAATTGAATGCACTACAAAGACAAGATATTTGATGTTCAAACTCATAAACTTTATTTATTTTTTTGCAAATAATAATTAACTTAGAATTTCATGGCTGCAACACGTGCCAAAGTAGTTGGGAAAGGGCATGTTCACCACTGTGTTACATCACCTTTTCTTTTAACAACCCTCAATAAACGATTGGGAACTGAGGAAACTAATTGTTGAAGCTTTGAAAGTGGAATTCTTTCCCATTCTTGTTTTATGTAGAGCTTCAGTCCAGGGGCGCCGCTAGGGATTTTGGGCCCCATGAAAAGAATCTTTACAGGGCCCCCAACGCAGTGTCATTATTTTTTCTGTATTATAATTTCATCATCATTAGGGGCCAACTCCATCATGGGCCCCTAGAATCCGTCTCCTTTACCCCCCCCCCTTTTCGGCGCCCCTGCTTCAGTCATTCAACAGTCCGGGGGTCACCGCTGTCGTATTTTACGCTTCATAATGCGCCACACATTTTCGATGGGAGACAGGTCTGGACTGCAGGTGGGCCAGGAAAGTACCCGAACTCTTTTTTTTACGAAGCCTCGCTGTTGTAACTAACGTGCTGAATGTGACTTGGCATTGTCTTGCTGAAATAAGCAGGGGCGTCCATGAAAAAGACGGTGCTTAGATGGCAGCATATGTTCCAAAACCTGTATGTACCTTTCAGCATTAATGGTGCCTTCACAGATGTGTAAGTTACCCATGCCTTGGGAACTAATACACCCCCATACCATCACAGATGCTGGCTTTTGAACTTTGCGTCGATAACAGTCTGGATGGTTCGCTTCCCCTTTGGTCCGGATGACACGATGTCGAATATTTCCAAAAACAATTTGAAATGTGGACTCGTCAGACCACAGAACACTTTTCCACTTTGCATCAGTCCATCTTAGATGATCTCGGGCTCAGAGAAGCCGGCGGCGTTTCTGGATGTTGTTGATAAATGGCTTTCTCTTTGCATAGTAGAGCTTTAACTTGCACTTACAGATGTAGCGACCAACTGTATTTGGTGACAGTGGGTTTCTGAAGTGTTCCTGAGCCCATATGGTGATATCCTTTAGAGATTGATGGTTTTTGATACAGTGCCGTCTGAGGGACCGAAGGTCACGGTCATTCAATGTTGGTTTCCGGCCGTGTCGCTTACGTGGAGTGATTTCTCCAGATTCTCTGAACCTTTTGATGATATTATGGACCGTAGATGTTGAAATCCCTAAATTTCTTGCAATTGCACTTTAGGAAACGTTGTTCTTAAACTGTTTGACTATTTGCTCACGCAGTTGTGGACCAAGGGGTGTACCTCGCCCCATCCTTTCTTGTGAAAGACTGAGCATTTTTTGGGAAGCTGTTTTTATACCCAATCATGGCACCCACCTGTTCCCAATTAGCCTGCACACCTATGGGATGTTCCAAATAAGTGTTTGATGACCATTCCTCAACTTTATCAGTATTTATTGCCACCTTTCCCAACTTCTTTGTCACGTGTTGCTGGCATCAAACTCTAAAATTAATGATTATTTGCAAAAGATGTTTATCAGTTTGAACATCAAATATGATGTCTTTGTAGCATATTCAACTGAATATGGGCTGAAAATGATTTGTAAATCATTGTATTCCGTTTATATTTACATCTAACACAATTTCCCAACTCATATGGAAACAGGGTTTGTACATGATGTACGGGTTGCCGCGTGTCTTCATGTACGCGCCTTAGTCTAGCAGTTAGCACTTTGAGTGGCTGTACGTTCGTGAGTAAAACAGCTCGTTAAGACAACAACTGATTTTGTTTTTGCTAGTCTCGGTTTTAAAGCAACAAAACTCAACAATACAGTATATAACATTACTTCTGTTCATGATGAATAGGAGGGGACAGCAGCTGTTAAATCCAAAAGTAAATGAACACAAGGTTTTTCCTTTAGGTCTCAAGCACACTTTATTGACCTTGGTAGTTTTACCGCCACAATAAGACTGGACGGTGTGTGATCGGGTCAGAATATTCCAAATAGCGTCTTTACATGAAGCATTTTTATTCCGGTTAGGCTTTTAATCCGATTAAATGTGTCCATGTTATACAAAAAGGTTAAGCAATAAAATGACATCCAGTTGCTAGTTAAATTAATTTGCAGGTATGACAAAAAATGGTAAGAACACCTAAAGAGCAGGCAATAATGATTTTGTTTCGCGGTAAAAACGAGATGACGTCCCACTACCGGCACCCAGTGCACTGTGATTCCCGCTCTTATAGTGACACCTCGATACTGCCACCAGTGGTCAACCGACACACAGCATGCCAAACAAGTAAATAGTAAATAAAAACAGAATACAATGATTTGCAAATCCTTTTCAACTTACCGTATTTTCCGCACCATTAGCCGCACCTAAAAACCACAAATTTACTCAAAAGCTGACAGTGCGGCTTTTAACCCGGTGCGCTTTATATATGGATAAATATTAAGATTCATTTTCATAAAGTTTCGTTCTCGCAACTTCGGTAAACAGCCGCCATCTTTTTTCCCGGTAGAGCAGGAAGCGCTTCTTCTTCTACGCAAGCAACCGCCAAGGTAAGCACCCGCCCCCATAGAACAGGAAGCGCCTCTTCTTGTACTGTAAGCAACCACCCGCCCCCGGAAGAAGAAGAAGCGCGCGGTGCATGCTGGGATATGTGACGTTTCATTTCCATTTGTGTGTTTATGTAAAGACCCCAAAATGGCTCCTATTAAGTGTGTTGTCTGTCTAATTATAAATAATGCAGACGAGGCGTGTTAACTGAGTTCTCAACGTTTACTCACAGCGTGCTCATAACCACATTCTAACTGCCAGCATACAACGCTTCTCAGGGCTACCGCGCATGCTCGTAACTATCGTTGCATGCTGGGTAGTGTAGTTGTTATATTTGCTAGCTCATAACAGCACATTAAGAGACACGCTTACGCGCTTAATTCAATACTCGCCGTCATTCCGGGTGCATTGACAAAAGACCTCCAGCCGCTAGATATTGGTGTCAACAGGGCATTCGAAGCTAGACTGCTAACTGCGTGGGAACAATGGATGACAGAAGGCGAACACACCTTCACTAAGACAGGGAGGCAGCGCCAGACGACGCCAACATCTGCCAGTGGATCGTAAATGCCTGGGCAGATATTTCGGTCACAACTGTGGTCCGAGCTTTCCGGAAGGCAGGATTCACAGAACTGCTGGATAACAGTGACACTGACTCCGATGACTTCGACGAGACGGAACCGGCCATTTTGGATCTCACATTTGCCCAACTTTTCACTTCGGACACCGAAGACGAAGGATTTACGAATGAAGAATAACTTCAGAAAGTGAGCGCTATGTTTATTTTGTGTGTTGTGACATTAACGTTCGAGCAACATTATGTTGCTATTGCTCTGCACTATTTTGAATTTTACTATGTTTGTGATTGCACATTTGCGTACATTTTGGGAGTGAACAGAGTTGTTAGAACGCTGGTTTTTAATATATTATTAAAGTTTGACTGACCTATCTGACTGTTTTTTTGACATTCCCTTTAGCGCAGCGTAGGCGCGGCATATAGTCCGGGGCGGCTTATTGGTGGACAAAGTTATGAAATATGCCATTCATTGAAGGTGCGGCTAATAATCCGGTGCGCCTTATAGTGCGGAAAATACGGTATATTCAATTGAATAGACTGCAAAAACAAGATATTTAATGTATGAACTGGAAAACTTTGTTATTTTTTGCAAATATTAGCTCATTTGGAATTTAATGCCTGTAACATGTTTAAAAAAAGATGGCACAAGTGGCAAAAAAGACTGAGAAAGTTGAGGAATGCTCATCAAACACTTATTTGGAACATCCCACAGGTGAACAGGCTAATTGGGAACAGGTGGGTGCCATGATTGGGTATAAAAGCAGCTTCCATGAAATGCTCAGTCATTCACAACCAAGGATGGGGCGAGGGTCACCACTTTGTGAACAAATGCGTGAGCAAATTGTCGAACAGTTTAAAAACAAAATTTTTCAACAAACAATTGCAAGGGATTTAGGGATTTCACCATCTATATATCATCAAAAGGTTCAGAGAATCTGTAGAAATCACTGCACGTAAACGGCAAGGCCTAGAACCAACATTGAATGCCCGTGACCTTCGATCCCTCAGGCGGTACTGCATCAAAAACCGACAGTGTGTAAAGAATATCACCACAAGGGCTCAGGAACACTTAAGAAAACCACTGTCAGTATTTACAGTTTGTCGCTACATCTGTAAGTGCAAGTTAAAACTCTACTATGCAAAGTGAAAGCCATTTATCAACAACACCCAGAAACGCCGTCGGCTTTGCTGGGCCTGAGCTCATCTAAGATAGACTGATGCAAAGTGGAAAAGTGTTCTGTGGTCTGACAAGTCCACATTTCAAATTGTTTTTGGAAACTGTGGACGTCGTGTCCTCTGGACCAAAGAGGAAAATAACCATCCGGTTTGCTAGGGGCGTAAAGTTCAAAAGCCAGCATCTGTGATGGTATGGGGGTGTATTAGTGCCCAAGGCATGGGTAACTTACACATGTATGAAAGCACCATTAATGTTGAGAGGTACATACAGGTTTTGGAGCCATCCAAGCAACGTTACCATGGACGCCCCTGCTTATTTCAGCAAGACAATGCTAAGCTACGTGTTACAACAGCGTGGCTTCATAATAAAAGAGTGCTGGTACTAGACTGGTACGTCATTCTTTTCGCTTCAACATAACCAACCAATGTGCTTGCAAAAATACTACAACGACAAACTTTTTGTCCAAATACCAGACACAAGAGTCAGGTCTTGTCTTTATCTTTCCGACTGATGAGTATTGTGTGTGTTTGTGTGCTTGCAAAGCGAGAATCTAGCCGAGTGATTCAAAGTTGTTTAAATTCATCGAGTAGAAGCCAAGTTTAATTGTAAAGTGACTCTGGAACAATCCTTGTCGGAGATAGACAACATTTGTCACTACCTATCAGTCAAACAATCTGCAGAGCAACTTGGGGCAGAGAAGGCTGTTTTCCATAAGAAGAAACATTATCAGTCATGCATGCTCAACCTTAATGCCAGTACTTGGACTCCCTCTTTTATCTTGCTTTTAATATCCTCCCAGCATAAAAAAAAAAGTAGCAGAGAAAATGTACAGAACATGAATAAAGAATATGGAATATGGAGATGATTGCTTAGTTCTTCTTTTTCATCTGCGATAAAGGTCAGCAGTAGAGGACTCCACAACTGGATTTCCCCTTAAAAGATCTTACATTATAATAGGATAGTAAAAAAAAAAAAAAGAAAAGATGAACTGATCCTGAGAGCTCGAGTTCCAGAAAAGATAAGAGACGGGTACAGACTCTGAGAATAATTATGCAGCTGCCACTGACGTTGGAAGGTTTTGTCTGTTGAGACTCGGTGTTCAACGTTAGATCCTGTGATGGAAGTGAAGTGTACTCTCATCTGAGGTTGTCAAGTGTCAACACCTTGGAACATCACTCATTTCATGTCCACACACACACACACACACACACACACACACACAAATACTGGAGGTTGGGGTTTGGACTTACAGAAAGACAGAGTGTAGCTTACAGTATGAACCCTAACTCTGGGGGGTTCGAACTTCTTTAACCGTGGGCGGTATACAATACTTGCCAACCTTGAGACATCCGATTTCGGGAGGTGGTGGGGGGGGGGGGGCGTGTTTAAGAAGGGAGGAGTATATTTACAGCTAGAATTGACCAAGTCAGGTATTTCATATATATATATATATATATATATATATATATATATATATATATATATATATATGTAAGAAATACTTGACTTTCAGTGAATTCTAGCTATAAATATATATTTATTTTATTATATATATATATATATATATATATATATATATATATATATATATATATATATATATATATATATATAAATAAAATACTTGAATTTCAGTGTTCATTTATTTACACATATGCACACACATAACACTCATCTACTCATTGTTGAGTTAAGGGTTGAATTGTCCATCCTTGTTCTATTCTCTATCACTATTTTTCTAACCATGCTGAACACCCTCTCTGATGATGCATTGCTGTGTGGCACGCACAAAAGTGCTTTCATCAAATGCACTAGATGGCAGTATTTTCCTGTTTAAGAGTGTCACAACATTGCTGTTTACGGCAGACGAACTGCTTTACGGTAGACAAAAACGTGACTGCTGTTGTTGTGTGTTGTTACCGCGCTGGTAACAACACACAACAATAAACTATAAACCGCTAACAATAAACCCACATAAGAAACCAAGAACTCGCCCTCCATCATTCTACAGTTATAACGTGATTGGGCAGGTACGCTGTTTATATTGTGGGAAAGCGGACTCAGGTCCATGCGGATCTTCCTAAAAACTTTATTTCAATTTATTACACCCGATACAGGAACTATTACCATTTCAAACTTTGAACAATGCTGGTTTATTCACTTCAGCGTTTCTTAAGGGCAGGGGTCTCAAACTCAATTTACCTGGGGGCCACTGGATGCAGAAACTGGGTGAGGCTGGGCCGCGAGAAAATATTTCTTACAAATATCTAACATGCACTTTTTAATGAATTCACCTTCTTTGAATGACTATCACGCCCTAGCAACATACTTGCCAACCCTCCCGATTTTTCCGGGAGACTCCCGAATTTCAGTGCCCCTCCCGACAATCTCCCGGGGCAACCATTCCCCCTAATTTGTCCCGTTTTTCACCCGGACAATAATATTAAGGGCGTGCCGTGATAGCACTGCCTTTAAAGGGGAACATTATCACAATTTCAGAAGGGTTAAAACCATTCAAAATCAGTTCCCAGTGGCTTATTTTATTTTTCAAAGTTTTTTTCAAAATTTTACCCATCATGCAATACCCCTACAAAAAGCTTCAAAGTGCCTGATTTTAACCATCGTTATATACACCCATCCATTTTCCTGTGACGTCACACAGTGATGCCAATACAAACAAACATGGCGGATAGAACAGCAAGGTATAGCGACATTAGCTCGGTTTCAGACTCGGATTTCAGCGGCTTAAGCGATTCAACAGATTACGCATGTATTGAAACGGATGGTTGTAGTGTGGAGGCAGGTAGCGAAAACGAAATTGAAGAAGAAACTGAAGCTATTGAGCCATATCGGTTTGAACCGTATGCAAGCGAAACCGACGAAAACGACACGACAGCCAGCGACACGGGAGAAAGTGAGGACGAATTCGGCGATCGCCTTCTAACCAACGATTGGTATGTGTTTGTTTGGCATTAAAGGAAACTAACAACTATGAACTAGGTTTACAGCATATGAAATACATTTGGCAACAACATGCACTTTGAGAGTGCAGACAGCCCATTTCAGGCGCGCTAAGAACATATATTTTTCCACGATTTCAGCACTCAGGTTAACCATACCTAAATAGACACAAAATACTGCATTACACAAGACTACCCGAATGTACTCGAATGATTGAAAAAAATAAATGTTTTTAAGCTAAATTATTAGTAAACACAGTTTATGTATAATAATTTACGTAAAACCGCGAGTAATGAATAAAGTTTTCATCAAATAATATATTCTGTAGACAAACCCTCATCCGCTCTCTTTTCCTGAAAGCTGATCCGTGCAGTTTTGGAGTTGATGTCAGCAGGCCAGGGAAGCTAGGGTCGATATTCTTCTCTTGATCATCTTCGGTGGCATAAGGGACGGTAGAAGCGGTGTGAGCCAAGACATCCAGGGGGTTTAGCTCGCTCGTCTGCGGGAACAAACTGCCGCCATTGCTTGCCGTGCTACCTAGGTCCTTTGTCCCTGAATAGCTCACACACTCCGGCAGATTCAATGGGGGTCTGGCGGCAGATTTCTTTGACTTTATCGTTGGAAATGCATCTGCTTTGAGTGTCGCAGGATATCCACACATTCTTGCCATCTCTGTCGTAGCATAGCTTTTGTCGGTAAAGTGTGCGGAACAAACGACTGACCATTTCGTCGGCTTTCCCCACAGCCTCGTATTTTGAACAAATTTCGTCCAATTTCTTGCCACTTTCGCATCTTTGAGCCACTGGTGCAACTTGAATCCGTCCCTGTTCGTGTTGTTACATCCTCCGACAACACACTGACAAAAGTGAGAAAATGGCGGATTGCTTGTGACGTCACGAGAGCGAATAATAGAAAGGTGTTTAATTCGCCAAAATTCACCCATTTAGAGTTCGGAAATCGGTTAAAAAAATATATGGTCTTTTTTCTGCAACATCAAGGTATATATTGACGCTTACATAGGTCTGGTGATAATGTTCCCCTTTAACGTCCTCTACAACCTGTCGTCGTGTCCGCTTTTTCACCATACAAACAGCGTGCCGGCCCAGTCACATGTTTTATGCGGCTTCTACATACACACGTAAGTGACTGCAAGGCATACTTTATCAACAGCCATACAGATCACACTGAGGGTGGCCGTATAAACAACTATAACACTGTTACAAATATGCCCACACCAAACAAGAATGACAAACACATTTCGGGAGAACATCCGCACCGTAACACAACAAATAAACACAACAGAACAAATACCCAGAATACCTTGCAGCCCTAACTCTTCCGGGCTGCAATATACACCCCCGCTACCACCAATACCCCGCCCCACCCAACCGCGCCCACCTCAACCGACGCACGGAGGGGGGGGGGGGTTGATGTGTGGCTGGGCTGGCATGCTGTTTGTATTGGTTGTAGAGGGCGCTAAAGGCAGTGACATCCCGGCACACCCTTAATATTGTTGTCTTCTGGTATTGTTGTTTGGGTGAATGGTTGCCCTGAAATTCGGGAGTCTCCCGGTAAAATTGGGAGGGTTGGCAAGTATGACGCTGTCAAACGCCATTCATATAAAACTTGCGGGCCGTACTAACATAACATTTTCATAATAAGGTGCCGGCCGCAAAATAACGTCTCGCGGGCCGCAATTGGCCCGCGGGCCGTATGTCTGAGACCCCTGCTTAAGGGGAACTGCACTTTTTTTCAAAATTTTGCCTATCGTTGATTGATTGATTGATTGAAACTTTTATTAGTAGATTGCACAGTACAGTACATATTCCGTACAATTGACCACTAAATGGTCACAACACCCGAATACATTTTTCAATTTGTTTAAGTCGGGGTCCACGTTTCTCGGTTCACAGTCATTATGAGAGACATGACAATGGACGTTATTTTATTTTTTTTGCATTCGAAATATTAAATAAATGCGATCAAAAGTCTGCTTACAATGGAGCATATGGGAGCAGAGTAATTCCGCCGATCACTGATTATTACTCACTGCAGACTTCATGAGAGCCATAATAAAACATCACGTACTGTACAAAGTCTGCTGTCATTACGATGCCGACTGCTGGGATGTTCACATATTCCCATTGAGATGGAGAATGATTCATAATCCCCACGAAAAAACAAGCTGTGTGTGGCGGATTTTTGTGTCGATCTTAGCCAGTTCCGCGTCCTAAATGGCTGTCAAAGTGTACCATTTTGTCGGAATACCTATTCAGACGTCTTCTGTCCAGGTGACATGCATTATTTATGGTCTAGAATAAACTTACAGGAAGTGAGGAAACACCTCACCAGTCGATCATGTCGAAATTGTAGACAGGCTTGTGATCACAGCGCCGCTATAAATAGTTTGTCTGCGTTAGCGCTCATAATAACAATATCATTAATACTTGGTTAATATTTAAATCAGGAAATGTAAATTGAGTATTGTTAGCGGTTTTTGAATGGTTATTTATTGGATTTTTTTGGGCCAAATAGTGGAACTCCCATTGGCTGCGCTGTAAGCAGAATGTTATTTACTTTTATTTGATATTTAGATAAATTAAAAACAATCCCTCTGTCGTCATGTCTTTCATAATGATTGTGAACGGAAATTAAAAAAAAAAGAACAGTTGCCATTTAAAATGACTATAGTTTTGTGTCATGTCTGTTATGTGATCTTTATTTGACTAAAGTAAAAAAACTGAATGAACATTGGTGATTCCATATATCGTATTTTTCGGACTATAAGTGGCAGTTTTTTTCATAGTTTGGCCGGGTGTGTGACTTATACTCAGGAGCGACTTATGTGTGAAATTATGAACACATTACCGTAAAATATCAAATAATATTATTTAGCTCATTCACGTAAGACTAGACGTATAAGATTTCATGGGATTTAGCGATCAGGAGTGACAGATTGTTTGGTAAACGTATAGCATGTTCTATATGTTATAGTTATTTGAATGACTCTTACCATAATATGTTACGTTAACATACCAGGCACGTTCTCAGTTGGTTATTTATGCCTCATATAACGTACACTTATTCAGCCTGTTGTTCACTATTCTTTATTTATTTTAAATTGCCTTTCAAATGTCTATTCTTGGTGTTTGGTTTTATCAAATACATTTCCCCAAAAAATGCGACTTATACTCCAGTGCGACTTATATATGTTTTTTTCCTTCTTTAATATGCATTCTCGGCAGGTGCGACTTATACTCCGGTGCGACTTATACTCCGAAAAATACGGTACTGTAATTTGTGGGGGTTGTATGAGCCTCCTTGTGCTTAAGAAGGTTGGGGACCACTGCTCTAACTCGGGATGGGTACCCAATCCGGTACTTTCTTGGCACCGACCGAATCTCTCCGGAACGACTGGGCACCGATTCACGTCGAATCCAACTGTGCCATGTTTCAGTACCTGACATCACGCCCATTTGCCAACTCAACCGACTTTAAGCTTTGGCAATCGCTACAGCAGCACTGAGAGCGGACTCAGCCAAACTACCTCTCAGTAATGCTGCGATTTTGAATGCCAACAAAGAAATCGACTCAAAAATGCTGTAACGTAAGTTAAGTAAGGCTCTCCTTTTCCAAAAAGGTGCTAGCTTGATGCTAAGATGCTTTGCTTTGCGTTTGACACGATAATGATTAGCATTAACAAATTTACATGGCGCTTTCAACACCTCCAAATTTGTTAATGAAAACTACAACAAAGATGCACTCAAACAGTACAATACTTACAGTTTTAAATCTTTCTGGGGCACAGCAAAAAACATAACTGTGGATGGAGGTGTGGCTAGCGCGCCTGCAGGAGAAAAGGTCACCGCCTCTGTCTATGGTGCTGAGGACGAGCACCATCAGATGGGGGCGGGACATGTGCTGACGGCGAGACACAGCTGATAGGTGATTAGATTTCCCGGGTGGTACTTGTTAATCTAATCATCTGTTGTCTTTAACAGTGAGCGGCCAAGAGCAGGGGGGGAGAGAGGATACGGACGTGACAGAAAAGTCACGATCTGCGGGAGAAAGACTTTGATAAAACCTAAGTGCATTAAAAACGTTAAAAACTGCACGCTTGGCTCCTGTGCCGTGTCTACAGTGGAACTGCTAGGAAGCAACTTTCACAATAACACACCATTAACTTTACAATACTGCCATCTAACGTCTTGGAATTGCAATTAAGTGTCATTACTGCAAATGATACTCAGAAAGGTGATAGTAAAAGAAGATATAACAACTGGACAGGAGTTATTCATTTGAAAAAGTTGAAATAAAAATGTATGTTTATTACCAAAAATAATATTTATTAACACACACACAAAAGTACTGGAAATTGGTACCGCTGGGTGCTGGATTCGAACCTCAGGTACTGGGAATTCGCACCGTATCAGTTCAACTGTAAATGGTAGCTCTAACCCTTGCTGGATTGTTGTCACAATTTTTAAACACCATCTTGAGAATCACCTTATTACCGAAATGTTTGAGATTTTTAAATTGGATCCAAACAAAAGCAGTGTTGACAAATCATTTCTGGCCTGATTTACTAAGAGCCAAATAGTGTGCAATCAATAAAAAAAGTGTGTTCAACAAGTGGGCGTGTTGCGTGTGATCTACTAAGACTGCTGCGTGTGCAATTGAAAAGTGGTGCAGACCGCCCTATTTAAATGAGGATTTTGCGTGCATAGATGACAATTTTCTGCGCATTCCTGCACGCTCCAACCTATGTGCAATGTGTTGAACCGGCAGCACACATCAATAATCTGTAAAACCTTTTTTCTGAATCACAATCTAGACATCAGAAACGTATGCACACTTACTGTAATTCTGTGCGCGAGGCTGTGGCTCGCATCACCAGCCGCATTTTTGAGTCTGGAATTATTCAAACGCAAGAAAATACATGATGAAAGACGTGCTGTTATGCAGAAGATATAGTATATTATTATACTTCCTAAAAATAAAATAAAAAAGAACATAAAAAATGTATCGAATTTTTTTTAAATCAGCCTCATAATTCATCCAGGAGCAATATAATTATAAAAGGAAATTGCTGAATAGACAATGTCTAATATTTTGTATTTTTGACCAGCTGGTGTCAAACTCATTTTAGCTCAGGGGCCACATGGAGGAAAATCTGTGCATTAACACTAACAAATAAAGACAACTTCAGATTGTTTTCTTTGTCTTACTTTGGCCAAAAATAGAACAAACACATTTTGAAAATATTACAAGAAAAATGTAGAAAAAAAATAGCGGTAAAGTTTAGATCCATGAAGGAAAGAAGAAAGTGAATGAATGTTTATAACTGAATACATTTACATATTATTTAAATTATTATTATTTTTTTAATTAATCAGGTCACGTTTACGACAACCTTTTTCCAAAGCACAATACAGAATGTGAGATATAACAGGATAATGCATACATTTATCATTTGTTTTCAAAATGGTTACAAAAAAGTGGGACCCCAAAAATTTACTGTGGGACCCCATTTTTATGACTTGACACATTTTGAAAATTTTACAATAAAAATGTAGAAAAAAATAGTGGTAAAGTTTACATCCATAAAAGAAAGAAGAAAGTGAATGAATGTTTATAACTGAATTAATTTACCTATTATTTAAATCATTATTATTTTTTTAAATTAATCAAGTCACGTGTACGACAACCTTTTTCCAAAGCACAATACAGAATGTGAGATATAACAGGATAATACATTTATCATTTGTTTTCAAAACGGTTACAAAAAAGTGGGACCCCAAAAATTTACTGTGGGACCCCATTTTTATGACTTGACACATTTTGAAAATTTTACAATAAAAATGTAGAAAAAAATAGTGGTAAAGTTTACATCCATAAAAGAAAGAAGAAAGTGAATGAATGTTTATAACTGAATTCATTTACCTATTATTTAAATCATTATTATTTTTTTAAATTAATCAAGTCACGTTTACGACAACCTTTTTCCAAAGCACAATACAGAATGTGAGATATAACAGGATAATACATTTATCATTTGTTTGGATGGCGTGGCGCAGTGGAAGAATGGCTGTGCGCGACCCGAGGGTCTCTGGTTCAATCCCCACCTAGTACCAACCTCGTCATGTCCGTTGTGTCCTTGGGCAAGACACTTCACCCCTTGCTCCTGATGGCTGCTGGTTAGCGCCTTGCATGGCAGCTCCCTCCATCAGTGTGTGAATGTGTGTGTGAATGGGTAAAATGTGGAAGTAGTGTCAATGAAACGACGTGGTCGCATAGTGATGCGGATGTGGTTCTCCCAAGGATGCAGACGGCTTCGGACACAGCTTGCAGGTAGGAAAATGATTTATTTTAAATATAAATCATATGGTGAATAACAAAAAGACATGCACGTAGCACAAAAGGCAAAACAAAAGGACTAGCGTGGGAGCTAGCAGGAAAAAATAGCATAGCATGAAATCTAAGTCGTCGTTAACAGTTGTATGGGAACAAACTAGGAAGCCAGCCAGAGTGAGGCCAGAGCAAAGACTAAATAGCCCTCTGATTAGCGCCCGGGCAACAGGTGCGCGTCCCGAACACTAACCAGAGGCAGGTGCGTACAATCTGCCGTCATGGCAACAGAAACAAACTAAACTCAAGGTGCTGAAAACACGTGACACAAACATAAACAAACTCTGATCCGGGCAGCGGATCGTAACAGTCAAAGCGCTTTGAGTACCTTGAAGGTAGAAAAGCGCTATACAAGTACAACCCATTTATCATTTATTTATTTATCATTTATAAAATTTAGATCCATGAAGGAAAGAAGAACATGAATGAATGTTTATTGTTACGATCCGCTGCACGGATCATAGTTTGTTTATGTTTCTCGTCACATATGTTTTCAGCACATTTGATTTTGTTTGTGTTCAGTTGCCATGTCAGCTGATTACTTTCACCTGCCTCTGGTTAGTGTTCGGGACGCGCACCTGTTGCCCGGGCACTAATCAGAGGGCTATTTAGTCTTTGCTCTGGCCTCACTCTGTCTGGCTTCCTAGTTTGTTCCCATACAACTGATAACGACAACTTAGATTTCTGCTAGCTTTTCACGCTATGCTATTTTTTCCTGCTAGCTCCCACGCTAGTCCTTTTGTTTTGCCTTTTGTGCTACATGCATGTTTTTTGTTTATCCATCATATGATTTATATTTAAAATAAATCATTTTCCTACCTGCAAGCTGTGTCCGAAGCCGTCTGCATCCTTGGGAGAACCACACCCGCATCACTATGCGACCAAGTCGTTTCATTTATAACTGAATACATTTACATATCATTTAAATTATTATTATTTTTTTTTATTAATCAGGTCACGTTTACGACAACCTTTTTCCAAAGCACAATACAGAATGTGAGATATAACAGGATAATGCATACATTTATCATTTCTTTTCAAAACGGTTACAAAAAAGTGGGACCCCAAAAATTTACTGTTTGACCCCTTTTTATGACTTGACACATTCTGAAAATGTTTACATTAAAAAAAAATTGCGGTAAAGTTTAGATCCATGAAAGAAAGAATAAAGTGAATTAATTTTTATAACTGAATAAATTAACATATTATTTAAATTATTATTATTGTTTTATTAATTAAGTAACGTTTACAACAACCTTTTCCAAAGCACAATACAGAATGTGAGATATAACAGGATAATGCATACATTTATCATTTCTTTTCAAAACGGTTACAAAAAAGTGGGACCCCAAAAATTTACTGTGGGACCCCATTTTTATAATTTGACACATTTTGAAAATATTACAATACAAATTTAGAAAAAAATTGCGGTAAAGTTTAGATCCATGAAGGAAAGAAGAACATGTATGAATGTTTATAACTGAATACATTTACATATTATTTAAATTATTATTATTTTTTTAATTAATCAGGTCACTTTCCAAAGCACAATACAGAATGTGAGATATAACAGGATAATGCATACATTTATCATTTGTTTTCAAAACGGTTACAAAAAAGTGGGACCCCAAAAATTTACTGTGGGACCCCATTTTTATGACTTGACACATTCTGAAAATGTTTACAATAAAAAAAAAAAAAATAGCGGTAAAGTTTAGATCCATGAAAGAAAGAATAAAGTGAATTAATGTTTATAACTGAATACATTTACAATACATATTATTTAAATTATTATTATTATTATTTGTACTAATTAAGTAACGTTTACGACAACCTTTTTCCAAAGCACAATACAGAATGTGAGATACAACAAGATAATGCATACATTTATCATTTGTTTTCAAAACGGTTACAAAAAAGTGGGACCCCAAAAATTTACTGTGGGACCCCATTTTTATGACTTGACACATTCTGAAAATTTTACAATAAAAATGTAGAAAAAAATAGTGGTAAAGTTTACATCCATAAAAGAAAGAAGAACATGAATGAATGTTTATAACTGAATACATTTACATATCATTTAAATTATTTTTTTTATTTGTATTAATCAGGTCACGTTTACGACAACCTTTTTCCAAAGCACAATACAGAATGTGAGATATAACAGGATAATGCATACATTTATCATTTCTTTTCAAAACGGTTACAAAAAAGTGGGACCCCAAAAATTTACTGTTTGACCCCTTTTTATGACTTGACACATTCTGAAAATGTTTACAATAAAAAAAAAAATTGCGGTAAAGTTTAGATCCATGAAAGAAAGAATAAAGTGAATTAATGTTTATAACTGAATAAATGTACATATTATTTAAATTATTATTATTGTTTTATTAATTAAGTAACGTTTACAACAACCTTTTTCCAAAGCACAATACAGAATGTGAGATATAACAGGATAATGCATACATTTATCATTTCTTTTCAAAACGGTTACAAAAAAGTGGGACCCCAAAAATTTACTGTGGGACCCCATTTTTATAATTTGACACATTTTGAAAATATTACAATAAAAATTTAGAAAAAAATTGCGGTAAAGTTTAGATCCATGAAGGAAAGAAGAACATGTATGAATGTTTATAACTGAATACATTTACATATTATTTAAATTATTTTTATTTTTTTAATTAATCAAGTCACTTTTATGACAACCTTTTTCCAAAGCACAATACAGAATGTGAGATATAACAGGATAATACATTTATCATTTGTTTTCAAAACGGTTACAAAAAAGTGGGACCCCAAAAATTTACTGTGGGACCCCATTTTTATGACTTGACACATTCTGAAAATGTTTACAATAAAAATAAAAAAAAATAGCGGTAAAGTTTAGATCCATGAAAGAAAGAATAAAGTGAATTAATGTTTATAACTGAATAAATTTACATATTATTTAAATTTTTATTTTTTTAATTTATTAATTAAGTAACGTTTACGACAACCTTTTTCCAAAGCACAATACAGAATGTGAGATATAACAGGATAATGCATACATTTATCATTTGTTTTCAAAACGGTTACAAAAAAGTGGGACCCCAAAAATTTACTGTGGGACCCCATTTTTATGACTTGAAAAATTTTGAAAATTTTACAATAAAAATGTAGAAAAAAAATAGCGGTAACGTTTAGATCAATAAAAGAAAGAAGAAAGTGAATGAATGTTTATAACTGAATACATTTACATATAATTTAAATTATTATTATTATTTTTATTACTCAGGTCACGTTTACGACAACTTTTTTCCAAAGCACAATACAGAATGTGAGATATAACAGGATAATACATTTATAATTTTTTTTCAAAACGGTTACAAAAAAGTGGGACCCCAAACATTTACTGTGGGACCCCATTTTTATGACTTGACACATTCTGAAAATGTTACAATAAAAATGTAGAAAAAAAAATAGCGGTAACGTTTAGATCCATAAAAGAAAGAAGAAAGTGAATTAATGTTTATAACTGAATACATTTACATATTATTTAAATTATTATTATTTTTTTTAATTAATCAAGTCACGTTTACGACAACCTTTTTCCAAAGCACAATACAGAATGTGAGATATAACAGGATAATGCATACATTTATCATTTGTTTTTAAAACGTTTACGAAAAAGTGGGACCCCAAAAATTTACTGTGGGACCCCATTTTAATGACTTGACACATTTTGAAAATTTTACAATAAAAATGTAGAAAAAAAATAGCGGTAAAGTTTAGACCCATGAAAGAAAGAATAAAGTGAATTAATGTTTATAACTGAATACATTTACCTATTATTTAAATTATTATTATTTTTTTGATTAATTAAGTCACGTTTACGACAACCTTTTTCCAAAGCACAATACAGAATGTGAGATATAACAGGATAATGCATACATTTATCATTTCTTTTCAAAACAGTTACAAAAAAGTGGGACCCCAACAATTTACTTTGGGACCCCATTTTTATGACTTGACACATTCTGAAAATATTGCAATAATAATTTAGAAGAAAATAGCACTAAAGATTAGATCCATGAAGGAAAGAAGAAAGTGACTGAATGTTTATAACTGAATACATTTACATATTATTTAAATTATCATTATTTTTTTTTTATTAATCAAGTCACGTTTACGACAACCTTTTTCCAAAGCACAATACAGAATGTGAGATATAACAGGATAATGCATACATTTATAATTTGTTTTCAAAACGGTTACAAAAAAGTGGGCCCCCAAAAATTTACTGTGGGACCCCATTTTTATGACTTGACACATTTTGAAAATATTACAATAAAAATGTGGAAAAAAATAGCGGTAAAGTTTAGATCCATGAAGGAAAGAAGAACGTGAATTAATGTTTATAACTGAATACATTTACATATTATTTAATTATTATTATTTTTTAATTAATTAAGTAACGTTTATGACCACCTTTTTTTTAAAGCACAATACAGAATGTGAGATATAACAGGATAATACATTTATAATTTTTTTTCAAAACGGTTACAAAAAAGTGGGACCCCAAAAATTTACTGTTTGACCCCATTTTTATGACTTGACACATTTTGAAAATATTACAATAAAAATGTAGAAAAAAGTAGCGATAAAGTTTAGATCCATGAAAGAAAGAATAAAGTGAATTAATGTTTATAATTGAATACATTTACATATTATTTAAATTATTATTATTTTTTTAATTAATCAGGTCACGTTTACGACAACCTTTTTCTAAAGCACAATACAGAATGTGAGATACAACAGGATAATGCATACATTTATCATTTGTTTTCAAAACGGTTACAAAAAAGTGGGACCCCAAAAATTTACTGTGGGACCCCTTTTTTATGACTTGTCACATAATTTATTTTGACAATATTACAATAAAAATGTAGAAAACAATAGCGGTAAAGTTTAGATCCATGAAAGAAAGAATAAAGTGAATTAATGTTTATAACTGACTAAATTTACATATTACTTAAATTATTTTTTTATTATTATTCAAGTCACATTTATGACAACCTTTTTCCAAAGCACAATATAGAATGTGAGATATAACAGGATAATACATTTATAATTTATTTTCAAAACGGTTACAAAAAAGTGGCACCCCAAAAATTTACTGTGGGACCCCATTTTTATGACTTGATGGGGTCCCTGGGACCCTATTTTGAAAATTCCTAGCGCCAACACTGATGGGGTATTGGTGCGTGCAAAAAAAATGTGGCCTGCGGGGCCGGTTCCAATACTAATCAAATATCATCCCGGGGGCCGTAGATAATTAATTTGCGGCTGCCATTGCTGTGTGTGGAAGTTAAGTTAAAGTTAAAGCAGGTGTCACTTCTAAATAAAATGCAAACAACTGCTTACAAAACAATGATGAGTGGTGATGAATCACAATTATATTTGCATATTCTCTTCCCAGTATTCTGGGCCTTTTGTGTATTTTGTATATTAATGAAGGCAGATGCAAAATGGATAGCACGTCTTATTCTGCTCACTTAACACACGCAATCCACTCTGCACACGCTTAGTAGATCAGCTTTGCGTGTGCTATCCTGTTTGCACGTGTTTTAGTAAACGCAAAATTTTAATGAATTAGGCCCTAAGTCGTTAATGGCTTGCTCACAACGAGCACAATAATCCAAAGGCAAACGACACAAAACTCGGCACTATTCTGGAGAGACAAAGCACCGAGACGGTGCAGATAAATAAAAAAAGGCTTAAGAGAAATGGGAAAAGAAAGCTTGACTAAAGGGGCAGCTGGAGCGGAGGCTGGCAGGAAGACAAGAAAAAATTGGACAGACAATGCACAAACGGGTTTAGAATACTTAATTGTAAAAAAGAACTTGGGCGCGCACTCAGTTGTTGGCTTCGTATGAATACGTGTGGAAGAAGAGGAAGAGAAACCGTCTTCATGGCTACTGTAGAAAGACTTGAATTGGATCTTTCGAAGGAAATTAGTTTCAATTTTATAGACAGTGCAGTATAAATAAGAATAAATAATTAAATACTAGGGGTGTCTTTTAAAAGTCGACTATTCAATTCAAGGGAATTGTATTCGACTAGAATCGAACATTGAACCCCACTCCTAGGTTTCCATAGTGGAATCTGATTCATAAATGCTGCACACAGTCAACCATCAGTCTAATCAGTGAGCCTGGTTACGTGCACCTTTCCAAATGTTTTTTGGTCCCCTCCGGGAAAAAGGTTTGCACTGCACATGTAAACGCGTGAAATCAACTGTTCCGGGCCCCAAACTACAAACCCCGTTTCCCTATGAGTTGGGAAATTGTGTTAGATGTAAATATAAACGGAATACAATGATTTGCAAATCATTTTAAACCAAAATCCAGTTGAATGCACTACAAAGACAACATATTTGATGTTCAAACTCATAAACTTTATTTTTTTTTCGCAAATAATAATTCACTTAGAATTTCATGGCTGCAACACGTGCCAAAGTAGTTGGAAAAGGGCATGTTCACCACTGTGTTACATGGCCTTTCCTTTTAACAACACTCAGTAAACGTTTGGGAACTGGGGAGACACATTTTTTAAGCTTCTCAGGTGGAATTCTTTCCCATTCTTGCTTGATGTACAGCTTAAGTTGTTCAACAGTCCGGGGGTCTCCGTTGTGCTATTTTAGGCTTCATAATGCGCCACACATTTTCAATGGGAGACAGGTCTGGACTACAGGCAGGCCAGCCTAGTACCCGCACTCTTTTACTATGAAGCCACGTTGATACAACACGTGGCTTGGCATTGTCTTGCTGAAATAAGCAGGGGCGTCCATGGTAACGTTGCTTGGATGGCAACATATGTTGCTCCAAAACCTGCATGTACCGTTCAGCATTAATGGCGCCTTCACAGATGTGTAAGTTACCCATGTCTTGGGCACTAATACACCCCCATTCCATCACAGATGCTGGCTTTTCAACTTTGCGCCTATAACAATCCGGATGGTTCTTTTCCTCTTTGGTCCTGAGGACACGACGTCCACAGTTTCCAAAAACAATTTGAAATGTGGACTCGTCAGACCACAGAACACTTTTCCACTTTGTATCAGTCCATCTTAGATGAGCTCAGGCCCAGCGAAGCCGGCGGCGTTTCTGGGTGTTGTTGATAAACGGCTTTCGCCTTGCATAGGAGAGTTTTAACTTGCAAATTGTCTAACAGTTTAAGAACAACATTTCTCAACCAGCTATTGCAAGGAATTTAGGGATATCATCTAAAGGTTCAGAGAATCTCTGAGAAATCACTTCTCGTAAGCAGCAAAGCTGAAAACCAACATTGAATGCCCGTGGCCTTCGATCCTTCAGGGCGTACTGCATCAAAACCCGACATCAGTCTGTAAAGGATATCACCACATGTGCTCAGAAACGCTTCAGAAAACCACTGTCAGTAAACTACAGTTTATTGCTACATCAGTAAGTGCAAGTTAAAACTCTAATATGCAAAGCGAAAGCCATTTATCAACAACACCCGGAAACGCCGCCGGCTTTGCTGTATTAGTGCCCAAGGCATGGTTAACTTACATATCTGTAAAGGCACTATTAATGCTGAAGGGTATATACAGGTTTTGGAGCAACATATGTTGCCATCCAAGCAACGTTATCATGGACGCCCCTGCTTATTTCAGCAAGACAGTGCCAAGCCACGTGTTACAACAGCGTGGCTTCATAGTAAAAGAGTGCGGGTACTAGACTGGCCTGCCTGTAGTGCAGACCTGTCTCCCATTGAAAATGTGTGGCACAATATGAAGCCTAAAATACCACAACGGAGACCACGGACTGTTGAACAACTTAAGCTGTACATCAAGCAAGAATGGGAAATAATTCCACCTGAAAAGCTTCAAAAATTGGTCTCCTCAGTTCCCAAACGTTTACTGAGTGTTGTTAAAAAGAAAGGCCATGTAACACAATGGTAAAAATGCCCCTGTGCCAACTTTTTTGCAATGCCAGAGGTTTTTTTTTTTTTGTGATCATAATGGAAAGGCCGATCAAGTACCGTAAATTGCGGACAATAAGCCGCTACTTTTTTCCTGCGGCTTATAAAACGGTGCAGTTAATTTATGGCTTTTTTAATGTGTTGTGCTCAATAGTTTCCATCAAACACGTGCAGAAAATAAAGCTCCTTGAATCCTTGAAATGGTGTGTTATTGTTTGTGCTATGGTGCTATCTTTTGGACGAGTTTGCTCACTGAAAATCTACTTAAAGGTTAAAGGATTCTTTATGTATCTCTCCAAGCAACGTTTGTAAGTTTTACAATTTGACGAACAAAATTCCTACTTACTAAACCGTTCAATGTGGGGTTTCTGTCGGGGTGTTTTCATGCATATTTGTACGTGCTACGTTGTAAATTCACCAAAATGTTACTGGAGTTATAGAGTCTGTTTAGCTGAAGGAGAGCTCGATCCCGCAGCTGGTGGATCCATGAGGATGGCTTCTGTTTTGTTTGATCAACTGTTTTACTGCCGTGTTACAGGCACCGTTGCACCGCACAATTAAGGTATGTAAATAGACATTTACAAGATCTTTCTGTGTAAATAACTAACTTCACAATGTATATATCTGTGGCCGATAGTCTGGTGCGGCTAATATATGGAAAAATATATTTTTTAGAGAGGCCTGCCGATTTTATCGGCCGATAAATGCGTTAAAATGTAATATCGGAAATGATCGGTATCGTTTTTTTTTAATTATCGGTATCGTTTTTTTAATGTTTTTATTTTTTTATTAAATCAACATAAAAAACACAAGATACACTTACAATTAGTGCACCAACCCAAAAAACATCCCTCCCCCATTTACACTCATTCACACAAAAGGGTTGTTTCTTTCTGTTATTAATATTCTGGTTCCTACATTATATATCAATATATATCAATACAGTCTGCAAGGGATACAGTCCGTAAGCACACATGATTGTGCATGCTGCTAGTCCACTAATAGTACTAACCTTTAACAGTTAATTTGACTAATTGTCATTAATTACCGTATTTTTCGGAGTATAAGTCGCACCGTAGTACAAGTCGCACCTGCCAAAAATGCATAATAAAGAAGGAAAAAAACATATAAGTCGCAATGGAGCCCGGCCAAACTATGAAAAAAACTGCGACTTATAGTCCAAAAAATACGGTACTAGTTTCTATGTAACTGTTTTTATATTGTTTTACCTTCTTTTTTATTCAAGAAAATGTTTTGAATTTATTTATCTTATTTTATTAATTTTTTTTAAAAAGTACCTTATCTTCACCATACTTGGTTGTCCAAATTAGGCATAATAATGAGTTAATTCCACGACTGCATATATCGGTTGATATCGGTATCGGTAATTAAAGAGTTGGACAATATCGGAATATCGGATATCGCTAAAAGCCATTATCGGACATCCCTAATATTTTTCTTTAAAATTTTAGTGGGTGTGGCTTGTATACTGGTGCGTGTTATAGTCTGGAAAATACGGTACTTTTTCATCAAAATCAAATCGATACTGATTGATTTTGCGAGGCTCCGATAAATCGGAGCATCGTTGGGCTACGTTCACATTTCAGGGTAGGATGTCCAATTCTGATTTTTTTTTTTTTTTTGTCAAATCCGATCTTTTTCTATAGTCGTTCACATTTCAAACTAAAAGACAAAAAACTATGTTTATTATAATCGTAATGCGACCCCCATGCGAACACACGTGCTACCGCGTTCATGGAAGTAAACATCACTAATTATGCACAAAGCAAACTATAATCTGCGACCCAGGGGCGCCGAAAAGGGGGGGTAAAGGAGACGGATTCTAGGGGCCCATGATGGAGGGGGGCCCAGAGAGGCCCCTAGAGATGATGAAATTATAATACAGAAAAAATAATGACACTGTGTTGGGGGCCCTGTAAAGATTCTTTTCATGGGGCCCAAAATCCCTAGCGGCGCCCCTGCTGCGACCCAAGAATATGCAACAATTCTTCCTAACAAAAGAGGAGAAATACAATGTTAGAGAAAAATGTAATTTAAAATATTTGTATGCGCATACAACACTTAAAACCTTCAGTATATCAGTATGTGGAATTAAATGATGGAATGGATTAAGCGAATAAATCAAACAATGTACTAATACAATCCACTTCAAGAAACTCTTCAAACTTAAAAGTGTTTACAAAGTACAAAGAAGAAGAACCATGATAAACATTCTGCATTTATTTCAACCATCCATTCATTTTCTAGATAATCTTACTCATCTCACCATATGAAATATAACTTACTTCAATAATTATTATGTATTTATTTATTTTAATGTAATTAGTTATGGAGTGCATTGTGAATAAATTGAGAACAGGAAGTGGACAAAAGTTTTAGCAACTGCTATGTAAAGGAAAAGGGGTAGAATTAAATAAGCTCTGCTTCTTCCTACTCCTTTTCAAACATGTTGAATAGAGGAACTGGAAATTGTGATGTACCATGTACCAACTCAACTCTAGTAGGTCTCCATCATGGCACATTTGTGGCATTTTCAAGGATTTTGTGCAATCAAAGTCAACATCTTCTGTACCGAGTTATTGCTTAGAAGATTAGGAAGAAAGATGGCAAGCATTTTGGCACTCGCGGGTTTGTGGGAGATTTGCTTCCAAGTCTGCTCCGAAGAGCGCGTGGGCGAGCAGTCGGGAGACAGGAGTGGTGAAACATGACGTGAGTTCCTAAGACATATTCTTTTCCACTGTTTCCCGCTCATTCGTCGACTATTTATTTTGCAACCTTCTATTTTTGGCGAATAACTATGACGCTCATCGCTTGGTGATGTTTTTGTTGGTTCAGACTGCAGTGGCGTCAAATACAAACCCCGTTTCCATATGAGTTGGGAAATTGTGTTAGATGTAAATATAAACGGAATACAATGATTTGCAAATCCTTTTCAACTCATATTCAATTGAATGCACTACAAAGACAAGATATTTGATGTTCAAACTCATAAACTATATTTTTTTTTTGCAAATAATAATTAACTTAGAATTTCATGGCTGCAACACGTGCCAAAGTAGTTGGGAAAGGGCATGTTCACCACTGTGTTACATGGCCTTTCCTTTTAACAACACTCAGTAAACGTTTGAGAACTGAGGAGACACATTTTTTAAGCTTCTCAGGTGGAATTCTTTCCCATTCTTGCTTGATGTACAGCTTAAGTTGTTCAAGAGTCCGGGGTCTCCGTTGTGGTATTTTAGGCTGTCTTAATGCGCCACACATTTTCAATGGGAGACAGGTCTGGACTACAGGCAGGCCAGTCTAGTACCCGCACTCTTTTACTATGAAGCCACGTTGATGTAACACGTGGCTTGGCATTGTCTTGCTGAAATAAACAGGGGCGTCCATGGTAACGTTGCTTGGATGGCAACATATGTTGCTCCAAAACCTGTATGTACCTTTCAGCATTAATGGCGCCTTCACAGATGTGTAAGTTACCCATGTCTTGGGCACTAATACACCCCAATACCATCACAGATGCTGGCTTTTCAACTTTGCGCCTATAACAATCCGGATGGTTCTTTTCTTTTTTGGTCCGGAGTACACAACGTCCACAGTTTCCAAAAACAATTTGAAATGTGGACTCGTCAGACCACAGAACACTTTTCCACTTTGTATCAGTCCATCTTAGATGAGCGAAGCCGACGGCGTTTCTGGGTGTTGTTGATAAACAGTTTTCGCCTTTCATAGGAGAGTTTTAACTTGCACTTACAGATGTAGCGACCAACTGTAGTTACTGACAGTGGGTTTCTGAAGTGTTCCTGAGCCCATGTGGTGATATCCTTTACACACTGATGTCGCTTGTTGATGGCAGTACAGCCTGAGGGATCGAAGGTCACGGGTTTAGCTGCTTACGTGCAGTGATTTCTCCAGATTCTCTGAACCCTTTGATGATATTATGGACCATAGATGGTGAAATCCCTAAATTCCTTGAAATAGCTGGTTGAGAAAGGTTTTTCTTAAACTGTTCAACAATTTGCTCAGGCATTTGTTGACGATGTGGTGACCCTCGCCTCATCCTTGTTTGTGAATGACTGAGCATTTCATGGAATCTACTTTTATACCCAATCATGGCACCCACCTGTTTCCAATTTGCCTGTTCACCTGTGGGATGTTCCAAATATGTGTTTGATGAGCATTCCTCAACTTTATCAGTATTTATTGCCACCTTTCCCAACTTCTTTGTCACGTGTTGCCGGCATCAAATTCTAAAGTTAATGATTATTTGCAACAAAACATTTTTTTTTATCAGTTTGAACATCAAATATGTTGTCTTTGTAGCATATTCAACTGAATATGGGTTGAAAATGATTTGCAAATCATTGTATTCCGTTTACATTTACATCTAACACAATTTCCCAACTCATATGGAGACGGGGTTTGTACTTATCTGATTTAGCGGTATATCCACATACGAAAAAGAGCCTGGGTCAAATTTCAAAAATTCAGAATTGCACTGTTCACATTCGCATAAAACAATCAGACACAGGTCACATAAGGGCAAAAAAAAAAAGGGAATTGACCTGCAGTGTGAACAAGGCCTTAATGTTCACTCCGCTTTCTGTTGGATGTTGCAATGCGTTGGCCTGGCTACGGTCGTATTTGGTGTCTGGTTCTTGTGTGGCTCCAAAAACTTGCTGAGCGGCCTCATGACTTGGCTGTTTGTTACTTTTTTTTTTTCCCCCAACATCACTGGAAGGTTGGTCATCTGGGATCAGGGCCTCGCTATGTCGGAACCCGCGGCTCTTTAGCGTCGCCCCAGTGGCTCAATGAAGCTTTTTCAAATTAAAATGGAAAAAGAAAAAAAGCCCACTGTTTAGCATGTTTGTGTTTATGTTTCACTGGTGAGAGTATTGGGCGAGCGCCGTTTTGTCCTACTAATTTTGGCGGTCCTTAAACTCACCATAGTTGTGTGGAATGTGACGCAACAGTTTGTGTACATGTATAACTTTCTCCGATGCTGCCACAGAAATACGTGTTTAATGCCACTCCTTTGATGCATTTTGTCCACCAAAAGTTTTATGCTGTGTGTGAATGCACAAAGGTAAGCTTTGTTGATGTTATTGACTTGTTGGAGTGCTAGTCAAGCATATTTGGTCACTGCATGACTGCAAGGTAACCAATGCTAACATGCGATTTAAGCTAGCTGTATGTACATATTGCATCATCGTGCCTCGTTTGTAGGTATTTATTGAGCTCATTTAATTTCCTTTACTTATGTCCTCTGTGTATTTAATTTATATGTGCATGTCTCATGACACATTATCTGTATGTAACATTGGCTGCATTTCTCATAGTTGTTTGCGTGCCATGTTGTTCCAGACCACAGCAAACGATACCCAGTTTGCAAAGATTATAATAAATCCATTAGAAGAAGACAGCCTGCCGTTTCCTTTAACTTGGACACACACATCTATACCCTTGGCCATTCTAAGCCAGTCATTTTCTCACCTTCTGAGAAGCCTCCGTTTTACTAATGTTTTCCAATGTTGTAAAAATGTGTAGAAAAATGTTATTGCAACATTTCTGTCATTTTGATACTAGGCTAGTATAGCTAATATAGACACTTACATCATTAAAATACTTGTATAAGGTGATTTTTGGATTTCTGGTTTCTCTTTCAACATTTTGGGTTGCCAACCCCTGTGTTAGGGTCACAGGTGATCTGGAGCCTATCTGAGCTGGGTGTTGTTGACTTTTGGGCAACAACACCCTGGACTGGTAACGAAATGATCGCAGGGCTTATATACATAAACAACTAGTCACACTCACGGGGTCATGCGTTGACAAACGGTGTGTCATGGGCGACGCCGGAGGTTTTCGTGACTTTAGGGATGCAGATTAACGAAGTTGGAGCGTGAGGAAAAAGGGGTATTTATTGCTCAAGACAGGGATTAAGCGCAACATTTAAGTAGTTAACAAAAAAACTACAGTGCATAAAAAAGAACGGAAGATTCCACCGCGAGAAATACTGCAACAGGTCAAATAAGATAAACAAGAACAGAGTGGCTATCTTAGTCGGGAGGAAGACTATAAAGGGCAGGACGGCAAAAGTTCTTACAGAAATTGGAATCGAGGAGAAGAATCCAGAGCATGAATCCGAAGTTCTGTGTCCATGTGGAGTGATCAGCCAGTCTCAACAGACAAAGAATGGTGGCTCACACTCAACTTACATCTTAATCACAAACAGAAAACAGCTGAGGGGAAAAGTGCTTGAAGGCATGTGTAAAGGAGTTATGAAAAAAAACTCCAACACAACAGGAAGTGCCACCAAAATAAGAGCCCAGGACAGGAACAAACACTAAACACGGAAGAACACTAACAAAATCTGAAGAGCCGCCAAAATAAAAGCACAGAACAGGAATTAACACAAAAGGGCAAAATGTATATATTCTGAAATGTAATATTTTGACTATAAGCAGACATGGTAACCATTACTCCAACATCCAAGTTGCATTGTTGACTATCTGCTAGGTTTTACTAGGATACATGCACTGAACCCCTTACATTCAAGTCCTTGTTCACAGAATATGTGTTCTTATCTCTATTTGAGTTTTGCAAGCTTGTAGGGCTTTACCATTTGCAAACTGTCAGGTTCAAACACTGATGACATTTATTAAACAGACAAGAAGCAAGGAATCATGCAGAGACAGAGTTCAATTTGGCTCAATGATGAGAGACGTTTGGGATTGTGTCAAGTGCAAACACTGTTGACATCTATTAATCAGACAAGAAGCAAGGAATCAATCAGAGACAGAGTTCAATTTAGCTCATGAGGAGACACGTGTTTTGGGCTGTACTCTAGTTACAGATCCAAACTACGTTCTAAAGAAAAGCCTGTGCGCCTCCTCCATTTATTAGGAAATGGCCCTATTACATCACGGTGACTGAGGGAAGCGGGTAATCTCGACAACTCCAGTAAGACACAATATATGGTTATACAAAAATGCAAATATGTTGACACTTGGTGATATCGCCCAGTCTCTGCTTTGTCTGGTCTTGGAACCAAATATTCGGCCTTGGCTGCCAGCAGGCCGAGTCTGGACACAACACTGATAAAGAGGCTAGCAATCTTTCGGATTGCTAGCTCTGCACAAATTGACAATACTTTATAGTATGGCCCTTAAGCATAAAGTTATGATGATAATATATACATAATTATTCTAACAGATTGCACGCTCAGTTACAATCTCCCACCACGCTCTGGGCTAACAGTCCCAGGTGCTCCTCTATTTATTTGGGAGGTCCCTGGTTACATCACTGAGGCCGCCTCTAAAAGGAGTGGCCACACATTTCCATGCAAAGCAGCTTCCAGTACGCACAATACGTGACAGAATGTGCTGGGGGCCTTGTGATTGCCTTGTCTCTGCTTCGTCTGCGTGCTGTCATCTTATCTTCGTTGAGGTCCTTAAAGTCCTTGGCTGTTAGCGGGCTAAAACAGAGATAACATCTGCGGCTGAGGCCCCCCCTCAGACAAGAAGTTGTGTCCTTGCACGGATAGAAAAGTCTAACTTGAGCACAATAGCTAATAACTATAGCAACGGCCTTTAAGAATAAGAGTTATATGATAACTTACACATAATTATTCTAACACAAACCAAGTACTATTTCTATTCAAGTACTATTTACTGTAGGGATATTTGATTTTCAATCAATCAGACCCAGTATTTTGATCCAATTGGGTAAAATATTAATCCAAATCCCCGTCAAGAGCATTCATCAACTCCTTTGATTTGAGTGAGTCGGAGACAAACAGTGCAACCCTGATCACTCCGGATATTTCTTGAAAATATATTTTTCTTGGAGCAATCAGTTAAAGCACTTTATGCTTGCTCTTGTCTGACAGGCCACACCTCTCTGTTAGAAGCACAGCAGACAGGCAAGACGAGCCAACTGGTCTTAGATATGGATTTTGTTACAGAAAGAAAGATGATGGAACAGTTCAACAAAAATTGATTTGCAAGAATTAGTTAGACTGTGAATATCATGCCAACGTTAAGTGTCACGATGCACCCAAAGAGCGTTCGGCATTATCCCAAAAAGCAATGAAATGTTTGCAGGTGCAGTCGAAAAGAGTCTTGGAGCTACAAGACACAAATATGAAAATATGCACAAAAATAATAAGACCTGCTGGCGCCTTTTGGAAACTCGTTAACGGAAAGATCGCAAAGATTTGTCAAGAAAGTAAAAACTTACAAGGATGCAACAGGAAGCATCAAGCAAAAGTAGGAATCCAAACAATCAAGAATAGCAACACCGACGTGGTCAACGAACGTGAAAAACTACAGATTCTCATTGGCAATGTTAACCTGGAAAAGACGCAGCATTTATATGTTAGAGATGTTCAAGTGTGATAATAATCTGTGATTGTCTCTCATATACCAACGAAAAATGTCCGCTATAGATCGTTTTGAACAGTTCGCAAAGGTTCTTAATGTGCGGGGGTGAATGTGTTGGAACATAAATTAAAGGCCTACTGAAACCCACTACTACCAACCACACAGTCTGACAGTTTATATATCAATGATGAAATCTTAACATTGCAACACATGCCAATACGGCCTTATATGTTAATGTGTGTGTGTGTGTGTGTGTGTGTGTGTGTGTGTGTATATGTATGTATATGTTCATGTATATATATATATATATATATATGTATATGTGTATATATGTATATATATATATATATATATATATATATATATGTCTTAATAAGGTTATCCAAAAAATAGTGCTCGATACCGTAGTAGAGCGCAATATATGTATGTGTGGGGAAAAAAAATCTCCTGACGATTGAGGGTACCCCCCTCATGAAACAGGCCTGTAGAGATGAAATAGTCTTGTGATTTTTTTCCCCCACACATACATATATATATATATATATATATATATATATATATATATATATATATATATATATATATATATATATATATGTATATATATTTATATGTATATGTGTATATGTGTATATATGTATATATATATATATATATATATATATATATATATATATATATATATATATATATATATATATATATATATATTTATATGTATATGTGTATATACAGGTAAAAGCCAGTAAATTAGAATATTTTGAAAAACTTGATTTATTTCAGTAATTGCATTCAAAAGGTGTAACTTGTACATTATATGTATTCATTGCACACAGACTGATGCATTCAAATGTTTATTTCATTTAATGTTGATGATTTGAAGTGGCAACAAATGAAAATCCAAAATTCCGTGTGTCACAAAATTAGAATATTACTTAAGGCTAATACAAAAAAGGGATTTTTAGAAATGTTGGCCAACTGAAAAGTATGAAAATGAAAAATATGAGCATGTACAATACTCAATACTTGGTTGGAGCTCCTTTTGCCTCAATTACTGCGTTAATGCGGCGTGGCATGGAGTCGATGAGTTTCTGGCACTGCTCAGGTGTTATGAGAGCCCAGGTTGCTCTGATAGTGGCCTTCAACTCTTCTGCGTTTTTGGGTCTGGCATTCTGCATCTTCCTTTTCACAATACCCCACAGATTTTCTATGGGGCTAAGGTCAGGGGAGTTGGCAGGCCAATTTAGAACAGAAATACCATGATCCGTAAACCAGGCACGGGTAGATTTTGCGCTGTGTGCAGGCGCCAAGTCCTGTTGGAACTTGAAATCTCCATCTCCATAGAGCAGGTCAGCAGCAGGAAGCATGAAGTGCTCTAAAACTTGCTGGTAGACGGCTGCGTTGACCCTGGATCTCAGGAAACAGAGTGGACCGACACCAGCAGATGACATGGCACACCAAACCATCACCCAACCATGCAAATTTTGCATTTCCTTTGGAAATCGAGGTCCCAGAGTCTGGAGGAAGACAGGAGAGGCACAGGATCCACGTTGCCTGAAGTCTAGTGTAAAGTTTCCACCATCAGTGATGGTTTGGGGTGCCATGTCATCTGCTGGTGTCGGTCCACTCTGTTTCCTGAGATCCAGGGTCAACGCAGCAGTCTACCAGCAAGTTTTAGAGCACTTCATGCTTCCTGCTGCTGACCTGCTCTATGGAGATGGAGATTTCAAGTTCCAACAGGACTTGGCGCCTGCACACAGCGCAAAATCTACCCGTGCCTGGTTTACGGACCATGGTATTTCTGTTCTAAATTGGCCCGCCAACTCCCCTGACCTTAGCCCCATAGAAAATCTGTGGGGTATTGTGAAAAGGAAGATGCAGAATGCCAGACCCAAAAACGCAGAAGAGTTGAAGGCCACTATCAGAGCAACCTGGGCTCTCATAACACCTGAGCAGTGCCAGAAACTCATCGACTCCATGCCACGCCGCATTAACGCAGTAATTGA
>NC_084554.2:17215000-17262500 GCF_033978685.3 Nerophis lumbriciformis
CCCTGAGCTAAAATGAGTTTGACACCCCTTAAAGTATCAGAACTATAAAAAAGTGTTTTTATTTCTGATACTGTATATCTGAGGCTTTCTAAAACTCCTGCCCTTAGTGTCGAGGTTGACTTCGGACATACAAACACTTGTTTACACCGGCAGCTCTTGGTTCAAAGAGCCCCTCCTGCTCATAACAGCTGGTGGAATCAATGCAGAACTGCACTGCTGGGCGCAGGATTGCTAAAGTGAGCTGCTAACAATTGCTCTTTTGAGCGCAGTCAGTTGAGACATTCTTTATGTTACAAACTGCTCTAAAAATGGAGTTCAGGACACAGCAATTTAATATGGATAAAGATCTCTCCCTCTACTCCCTCTTTTCTATAAAAAAGACATAGTAGTTGCAGAAATAAGTACGACATATTTTCTTTTTATCGGCGGTCACTCGAACGAGTATGACGATCCTCCTGGTAGGGGTGTATCCCTTTATGGGGGATGCCTGTGCGTGACTTTGTTTTACGTGGGGAAACTGGTGCACAGACAGTCACCACACGATCCTTGACAGAACCGGGTCAGGGTCCAGTGGCATGGAGTCCAAGACGACTGGGGTTACTGACTACATATTACTGACTACATATAAAAAGGGGTGTAAGTAACGGTACATGTATTCCTAAACTAATTTTTCAGTACAAAACTTTAGGTTCATTCAATGTAAAGGTGTGGCAATTTTCCACACGTTACACATCAAGTGAGGGACATTTTTCTTTTCAGAAACGGGGGCCCTGGAGGCCGGCCTGCTGCTATAAAGCGCTACTAGCCGTCCATAACCCCGAAGAGGAATTAAACGGTGGTGGTGAGGGGCGTTGGATGGGGAATGTGTTTGTATATATGCCCATTGTCTTTGGGTGAAGTGAAGTAATGTTCATAAGCCCAGAGTCGTTCTGCATGCAGTGCAAGCAAAGATCGATTCCCAGGTGTCGTTGAGGAGGGGAAGAGGGAGGGAGTTCAAAAGCGTCCATCTTTGAAATTCCTCAGGGGATGATTACAGAACAGCCTGTTCTTGTCTCAAGGCCATTCGGGGGAGTCAAATCGTAGATAAGGATTTTTGTTTTTTCTCGAGCAGGCATTACAATGACTTGTCTGTTCTATTCGTCCATGCTGGCTCTCATGTCCAAACCTTCCTTTACAGCAAGCTTCTCCATGATGTGATCCATCTTGCGATTCAGTTCAGAAATCGCCACAGTCTGTGTTCCCACAGCCCTGTCCAATCCGTCCATTGCGACGAACAGCCTTTGGGCTCCTTGAGTGGCTGCCATCGTCTTACGAATTTTAGGATACACCAGAGCAATGCCCAGCCCAATCAGAAGGTGCCCCGGGATCATGGTTCCAAATAGGTAGATGTCTTCCACGTCCTCGATGGAAAGGACTGAGAGGCACATGATTCTCCATTTGTCCCAGGAATCTCTCACGTGCCCCGCAGCAATGGTTGCATCAGGGCAGCCAGGCTCCCCAGAACCTCTTTTCCTCGTCAAAAAGATTGTGTCAATAGAGTCGAGAGTCCAGCTAATCAATTCCATGTCTGATGATTAGATTTGGAGGACAGCCCAAAGAAAGAGGCTTCCAAAAAAGTTTAGACAAGACAAGACAAAAGAGAGCAAGCCAGGAAAAGACGGGAGGAGAAAAAAATGCGACCGCCCCTCACCAGAGGCAAGACAGAAAGTCAAAAGTAACTTGTTACTTACAGCGAACAAGACAGCCAGACAGTGTGTGGCGAAAAACAGGAATAAGATAAAGTCCCAACGATTTGCCCTCTGCATCCATGTTCACCCCCTGGGAAGTGAGGGGAGCAGTGAGCAGCAGCGTGTGATTTGACACCCAATTCCAACCCTTGATGCTGAGTGGCCCAAGATGCTGAACCACCCTGTATCACCATCAACGACTATGAACTAAAGGTCATCAGCCAGTTCACATACCTTGGCTCCACCATCACTGACAACCTCTCACTGGAAGCAGAGATCAACAAGAGGATTGGCAAGGCATCCTTGGCCAGGTTGTCGCAAAGAGTGTGGAACAACAGCATGCTGACAATAAACACCAAGATCGCTGTGTATCATGCCTGCGTGCTAAGCACTCTCTTGCACGCCAGCGAATCCTGCACTCTGTACTCCTCGCAGGAGAAGAGGCTAAGTCAGCGTTTCTCAAAGTGTGGGGCGCGCCCCACTGGTGGGGAATAGAGACATGACAGGTGGGGCGCGAGGAACGGGAGGAAATTTCACTTTAAATTTTTTTTTTAAATTATTATATTCTTAGATTTTTTTTTTTTACTATGCTTTCATTTTCTATACACACTGTAAATCACTTTGTGATTCTGTCTGTGAAATCCGCTATATAAATAAATGGAAATTACCGGTACTTATTTTTACTGTAGGCTTTATATTTCTCGGTACGAGCGAAAGTTTGACAGACATAGCAACAGTAACTAATGGGGGCGGGGCTAAGCGGAACAAACTTTCGCTCGGATGGGTAGCAGGCTAATGTGTGGATCACAATTACACAAATATATACATTTGTGACTCGCACCTCAAAGGTCGTCGAGCCAGAGCCAGCGCCTGCAGAGAAACAAAAATCTGACGGGCACACACTGTGTCATTCACCGGGAAGCACTCGCGTCAAGGCAGCTCAGCCCCGAACTCAATGAGGTTTTAACATGTTGTGAGCGCGGTAAATTTGATCAAAACACGACCACTGAAAGCGCGACTGTTCTCTGCACTGTGTGAGGAAATGGGAGCTGATCATACAGCCGTGCTGTTTCAAAGTGAAGCAAGGTGGCTCTCCTGGGGGAAAGTGCTGTCACTTGCCCTGTCTTGCCAAATGCATAGCTCCTCCTTTTTTTTTTTGCAAAGATTGCAAAGTGGCACTTTTATTGTATTTATTATTGAACTTGATGCAAGTTATTTGATTTATTATTGAACTTGATGCAAGTTATAACACTTTTTTTGATTTATTATTGAACTTGATGCAAGTTATAACACTTTTGTTTTATTTATTATTGAACTTGATGCAAGTTGATTTATTATTGAACTTGATGCAAGTTATTTGATTTATTATTGAACTTGATGCAAGTTATAACACTTTTTTTGATTTATTATTGAACGTGATGCAAGTTATAACACTTTTTTTGATTTATCATTGAACTTGATGCAAGTTATAACACTTTTTTGATTTATTATTGAACTTGATGCAAGTTATAACACTTTTTTTGATTTATTATTGAACTTGATGCAAGTTATAACACTTTTATTTAATTTATTATTGAACTTGATGCAAGTTATAACACTTTTTTTGATTTATTATTGAACGTGATGCAAGTTATAACACTTTTTTTGATTTATTATTGAACTTGATGCAAGTTATAACAGTTTTTTTTATTTATTATTGAACGTGATGCAAGTTATAACACTTTTTTTGATTTATTATTGAGCTTGATGCAAGTTATAACACTTTTGTTTTATTTATTATTGAACTTGATGGAAGTTATTTTATTTATTATTGAACTTGATGCAAGTTATACCACAGCTGCACAGTTATTTTATTTATTATTGAACTTAATGTTATTTTATGTTATTGAATTCGAATGTATACAACTTGATGTTCAATAAATTTGAAAATGTTAAAGCTTGGCATTAGCACTCTGTTGGGGCGATGGGGGCAGGTGGGGCTTGAAAACTCCCCCTTGTCCAAAGTGGGGGATGACAAAAAAAGTTTGAGAACCACTGGGCTAAGTACCTTTCACAGGTGCTGCCTCCGTCGCATACTCGGGATTCTTCGGAGCGATCGTGTGACAAACGAGGTGCTGATGCAAGCCACGATTCCCAGCATGGTCACTCTCTTCCGTCAGCGTAGCCTTCGATGGCTGGGCCATGTGCGTCGAACGGACGATGGCCGGATCCCCAAAGACATCCTCTACGCAGAGCTTGCCTCCGGCAAGAGGACAACGGGACGGCCACATCTCCGCTTCAAGGATGTCTGCAAGCGTGACCTGAAAGCGCTCGACATGGACCTGTACACCTGGGAAGAGCTTGCTCAGCACAGATCCAGCTGGAGACGCACCGTGAGCACTGGACTGAAAGCTGGCGAGGCAAAACTCTGCCAGCTTGCAGGTGAGAAGCGAGCTCAGAGAAAGAGCAAGCAACTACATCCTGTAGCTGACTCGACCTACAAATACACCAAGTGCAACAGAGACTGCATGACCAACTAAAACATATCCAAGGGGCGCCAATCCACTGTCTTCAGAGACTTACGGATGCCAACAAGATGCTGAGTGCCAAGCAGGGAAGCAATGGGTCCCATTTGTTGTAGTCTTTGGTATGACTCGGCTGGGGTTTGAACTCATGACATCCCAGTCTCATGGCGGACACTCTAACCACAAGGCCACTGAGCTGTAGCTCTCTGATTAGTGCCCAGGAGCAGGTGAGCGTCCCAAACACTAATCAGAGGCAGGTGAAACTAATCAGCACCCATGGTAACCAAAACACAAGCGACCCCTAGGTGAAGTAAAACAGCAATTCAAGGGGCAACATCATAAAAAGGATACAAAGTGGATTAAAAATGATAGTTAAAAGGTGCATTAACTAAAAGCTTTACTAAAAAGAGAAGTTTTCAAATGTTTCAACACAGTCAAGATCACGAAGGGACTGGTGCTAATTGTTCCAGAGTCTGGGAGCTATAGTCTGGAATGCCAGGTCTCCACAGGTTTTAAAACAAGTTTTTGGGGTCTTTAGAAGACCCTGGCCTGAAGACCGAAGGCTATGCCCTGGGGAGTAGGGGCATAGCAAATCAGTGGTGCCTCGTCTGAGCTGCTGTGACTTAGACTACCATAGTAACTAATTAGATTACCATAGTAACTAGTATACCATGCAAAAGCGTAGATTCCACTCATTGAAATACTTTGTATAGTTCAAGACTTCCGGTAATTTGAAAACATCACTGCACATCATAATGGCAGCTACAGTTTCCATCTTGAAGATCTAAAAAAAATATTTGGGAATGTCCAGCGGGCCAGATTGAAAAGCTTATGCGGCCCCCGGGCCTTAATTTGCCCAGGTCTGTAGTAACCGTTACATGTTACATAGTCTTAGACCAGTGGTTCTTAACCTTGTTGGAGGTACCGAACCCCACCAGTTTCATATGCGCATTCACCGAACCCTTCTTTAGTGAAAACCATTTTTTCTTTTTCTTTCAAAATTCAAGACAAAGGTATGTTTTTTTACTGGTGCACAAAATTAACCGTGCATGAACATCTTGTTCAAAGACCAAAACCAACACAGTGCATGAACTCACAACAAATTACCGTATTTTTCGGAGTATAAGTCGCACCGGAGTATAAGTCGCACCTGCCGAAAATGCATAATGAAGAAGGAAAAAAAAATATATAAGTCGCACTGGAGTATAAGTCGCATTTTTTGGGGAAATGTATTTGATAAAACCCAACACCAAATAGACATTTGAAAGGCAATTTAAAATAAATAAAGAATAGTGAAAAACAGGCTGAATAAGTGTACGTTATATGAGGCATAAATAACCAACTGAGAACGTGCCTGGTATGTTAACGTAACATATTATGGTAAGAGTCATTCAAATAACTATAACATATAGAACATGCTATACGTTTACCAAACTATCTGTCCCTCTTAATCGCTAAATCCCATGAAATCTTATACGTCTAGTCTCTTACGTGAATGAGCTAAATAATATTATTTGATATTTTACGGTATTGGGTTAATAATTTCACACATAAGTCGCTCCTGAGTATAAGTCGCACCCCCGGCCAAACTATGAAAACAACTGCGACTTATAGTCCAAAAAATACGGTACACACCTGCAAATCAGAGGGAACATTTTTTGGGAGTATCCATAATATGCCGATAGGGAGAAGTTTTTATTTGCACGATGAGTCGGGTGTGTCTTGACCTCCGCGGTGGAGGCAACGCCGAACCCCTGGGGCCGACTCACCGAACCCCTAGGGTTCGATCGAATCCATGTTAAGAACCACTGTCTTAGACATTGTTAAAGGGGAACATTATCACCAGACCTATGTAAGCGTCAATATATACCTTGATGTTGCAGAAAAAAGACCATATATTTTTTTAACCGATTTCCGAACTCTAAATGGGTGAATTTTGGCGAATTAAACGCCTTTCTATTATTCGCTCTCGGAGCGATGACGTCACAACGTGACGTCACATCGGGAAGCAATCCGCCATTTTCTCACTTTCGTCGGTGTGTTGTCGGAGGGTGTAACAACACAAACAGGGACGAATTCAAGTTGCACAAGTGGCCCAAAGATGCGAAAGTGGAAAGAAATTGGACGAATTTTGTTCAAAATACGAGGCTGTGGGGAAAGCCGACGAAATGGTCAGTCGTTTGTTCCGTACTCTTTACCGACGAAAGCTATGCTACGACAGAGATGGCAAGAATGTGTGGATATCCTGCGACACTCAAAGCAGATGCATTTCCAACGATAAAGTCAAAGAAATCTGCCGCCAGACCCCCATTGAATCTGCCGGAGTGTGTGAGCAATTCAGGGACAAAAGACCTCGGTAGCACGGCAAGCAATGGCGCATACTTGCCAACCCTCCCGAATTTTCCGGGAGACTCCCGAAATTCAGCGCCTCTCCCGAAAAGCTCCAGGGACAAATATTCTCCCGAAAATCTCCCGATTTTCAGCCGGAGCTGGAGGCCACGCTCCCTCCAGCTCCATGCGGACCTGAGTGAGAACAGCCTTTTTTTATGACGGGAGGACAACAGGGTGACAAGAACTAAATCATCCAGACTAGAGATACATTGTATTATGTTTATCTTACCTAAAAATAAATATATTTATTAATTAAAAAAAAAAAAACTAAATACATTTCTACTATATTTTGCTAAAAACATCAACATTAATTGTATTTTTATTTGTATTTTTTCTGACTCCTTATTACATCCAGCCATAGAATTATACATTAAAATAAACATATTGGAAATGATTAATTTTAAATGATCATAATAATTCATTTAAAATGACCATATTTAATTATTGAAATAATTGCTTGTTTATCAACAACTTTAGCATTTTATTCATTACATTTTGAAGCTCTCAGAAGCCAAGTTATGTTATATTCCTTAAGATTTATTTATGCAAGTTTGAAGTATCAATTATCTAAACACAGTTTTGTTTGCATATTTTCAGGATGTATATATATATATATATATATATATATATATATATATATATATATATATGTATATGTATGTATATATATATATATGTATGAAATACTTGACTTGGTGAATTCTAGCTGTCAATATACTCCTCCCATCTTAACCACGCCCCCGCCCTCAACCACGCCCCCGACCACGCCCCCCACCCACCTCCCGAAATTGGAGGTCTCAAGGTTGGCAAGTATGATGGCGGCAGTTTGTTCCCGCAGACGAGCGAGCTAAACCCCCTGGATGTCTTGGCTCACACCGTCCCTTATGCCACCGAAGTTGATCAAGAGAAGAATATCGACCCTAGCTTCCCTGGCCTGCTGACATCAACTCCAAAACTGGACAGATCAGCTTTCAGGAAAAGAGCGCGAATGAGGGTATGTCTACAGAATATATTTATTGATGAAAATTGGGCTGCCTGCACTCTCAAAGTGCATGTTGTTGCCAAATGTATTTCATATGCTGTAAACCTAGTTCATAGTTGTTAGTTTCCTTTAATGCCAAACAAACACATACCAATCGTTGGTTAGAAGGCGATCGCCGAATTCGTCCTCGCTTTCTCCCGTGTCGCTGGCTGTCGTGTCGTTTTCGTCGGTTTCGCTTGCATGCGGTTCAAACCGATATGGCTCAATAGCTTCAGTTTCTTCTTCAATTTCGTTTTCGCTACCTGCCTCCACACTACAACCATCCGTTTCAATACATGCGTAATCTGTTGAATCGCTTAAGCCGCTGAAATCCGAGTCTGAATCTGAGCTAATGTCGCTATAGCTTGCTGTTCTATCCGCCATGTTTGTTTGTATTGGCTTCACTATGTGACGTCACAGGAAAATGGATGGGTGTGTATATAACGATGGTTAAAATCAGGCACTTTGAAACTTTTTTTAGGGATATTGCGTGATGGGTAAAATTTTGAAAAAAACTTCGAAAAATAAAATAAGCCACTGGGAACTGATTTTTAATGGTTTTAACCCTTCTGAAATTGTGATAATGTTCCCCTTTAAAGGCAGTGCTATCACGGCACGCCCTTAATATTATTGTCCGGGTAAAAAACGGGACAAACTAGGGGGAATGGTTGCCCCGGGAGATTTGTCCTCCTTAAGGGGAACATTATCACCAGACCTATGTAAGTGTCAATATATACCTTGATGTTGCAGAAAAAAGACCATATATTTTTTAACCGATTTCCGAACTCTAAATGGGTGAATTTTGGCGAATTAAACGTCTTTCTATTATTCGCTCTCAGAGCGATGACGTCACAACGTTACGTCACATCGGGAAGCAATCCGCCATTTTCTCAAACACATTACAAACACCGAGTCAAATCAGCTCTGTTATTTTCCGTTTTTTCGACTGTTTTCCATCCCTTGGAGACATCATGCCTCGTCGGTGTGTTGTCGGAGGGTGTAACAACACGAACAGGGACGGATTCAAGTTGCACCAGTGGCCCAAAGATGCGAAAGTGGCAAGAAATTGGACGTTTGTTCCGCACACTTTACCGACGAAAGCTATGCTACGACAGAGATGGCAAGAATGTGTGGATATCCTGCGACCCTCAAAACAGATGCATTTCCAACGATAAAGTCAAAGAAATCTGCGGCCAGACCCCCATTGAATCTGCCGGAGTGTGTGAGCAATTCAGGGACAAAGAACCTCGGTAGCACGGCAAGCAATGGCGGCAGTTTGTTCCCGCAGACGAGCGAGCTAAAGCCCCTGGATGTCTTGGCTCACACCGTCCCTTATGCCACCGAAGATGATCAAGAGAAGAATATCGACCCTAGCTTTCCTGGCCTGCTGACATCAACTCCAAAACTGGACAGATCAGCTTTCAAGAAAAGAGCGCGGATGAGGGTATGTCTACAGAATATATTAATTGATGAAAATTGGGCTGCCTGCACTCTCAAAGTGCATGTTGTTGCCAAATGTATTTCATATGCTGTAAACCTAGTTCATAGTTGTTAGTTTCCTTTAATGCCAAACAAACACATACCAATCGTTGGTTAGAAGGCGATCGCCGAATTCGTCCTCACTTTCTCCCGTGTCGCTGGCTGTCGTGTCGTTTTCGTCGGTTTCGCTTGCATACGGTTCAAACCGATATGGCTCAATAGCTTCAGTTTCTTCTTCAATTTTGTTTTCGCTACCTGCCTCCACACTACAACCATCCGTTTCAATACATGCGTAATCTGTTGAATCGCTTAAGCCGCTGAAATCCGAGTCTGAATCTGAGCTAATGTCGCTATACCTTCCTGTTCTATCCGCCATGTTTGTTTGTGTTGGCATCACTATGTGACGTCACAGGAAAATGGATGGGTGTTTATAACGATGGTTAAAATCAGGCACTTTGAAGCTTTTTTTAGGGATATTGCGTGATGGGTAAAATTTTGAAAAAAACTTCGAAAAATAAAATAAGCCACTGGGAACTGAATTTTAATGGTTTTAACCCTTCTGAAATTGTGATAATGTTCCCCTTTAATTTGCACCAGGCAACCTTTATTTTGAACTGTCAAATCATGTCTGCATTCGAAGCCCAAATTGTGCCAGTTTTCATAGATGGATTATTATGTCGCCGAGATGTGATTACATTATTTCACCATCACAGGTTTATTGTTCCTGGAACGCCCTGTAATGAGAAAGCAGCGAGTGGGAGGAAGCGTGTATTATAAACGATGCAGTCTTATGAATCATTGCGGATTATGTACAAGTGACTAATACTGCATTGTGCCCTTTCTTGTCAGCAATCAAACCGCCGTTTCTTCACCTGCATCCGCTTGTTGAAAGGCAGGTTCAGGGCCCCCCATCAATAACACAATAGTTGAAGTTGGCGTTCCTTCAGACCCTGACACAGCCGTCCATTTGTTTTAATATCTCTCTAACTACAGAGCACTGTTGTTAATCACCGCGGGACGACGGATAGGCAGCGGGGATCAGCAGAAAGCGGGATCGGAAAGTGGCCTTAGATGGGATGATGGACGAGGGTGGAGGACGAGCGAGGAGGAGGAGCGGGTTGAGGGAACGCCACTTCTCATTGGGGAAGCTGTTGCTCATCTGTCATGGGCTCATTGGGGCATGGCTAAAGGCTCCCCGTTCAGTCAAACTGCTGTACGCCTGACATTTCAATTACACAGCCGGCTCTCATTGCGGCTCGCAGCCAGATAAGCAAAGGCACCGAACGCCGCACACATTCAGCCGGAGAAGAACGCCCGGTGGGTTTTGTTTTTCAATGGACATCACTCCAGCGTGTGACAGAGTGCACCGTACAACTGACATGACCTCGGGACAACTAATGAGGACGCCATTAATGGCTTCATCGTGTGGTTTTCATAATTAGACAGCTGAAAATGTTATTAAGAATGTCAAGACGTGGACTATGGTGTGTTTGTTTTCCCGAGATGCAAGTAAAGCTGGACTGGTCATGGCATGAAGGTGAATACGTATTTATTTATAACACTCACAGGAACAAAAAGCGCGCTCAAGGCGGATGTACAAACTTGACTAACGAAACAAAAAGAACAAAAAACTGTGAACAATTAAACAAAAACACTAACTGTGGCATTAATAGAAAAAAACTTACTTGGACATGGCATGAAGTGCGCAGAGGTAGACAGATTGTGACAGGGGTATGAATACGGGATTTCGCCAGGACGACGAACTGAAAACAATGAACTTAAATACTACCTACATGATTAACGAAAACAGGTGCGTGACTCAAAACGTGAAACAGGTGCGTGACGTGACAGGTGAAAACTAATGGGTTGCTATGGTGACAAAACAAAACAAAAGTGCACAAAAAGTCCAAAAACAAAACAGAATATGACTAAAACAAAACATGATCACACAGACATGACAAAGAATTATCGAAATAATTCATAGACTTTAGCTGGAGCTCTTATTTGTAAAAGTTACCGTATTTTTCGGATCATATGGCGCACCGGATTACAAGGCGCACTGCCGATGAATGGTCTATTTTTTTAAATCTTTTTTCATATATAAGGCGCATTAAAGGAGTCATATTATTATTTAGTTTTTCTAAATGTAAAACACTTCCTTGTGGTCTACATAACATGTAATGGTGGTTCTTTGGTCAAAATGTTGCATAGATTATGTTTTACAGATCATCTTTAAGCCGCTTTCTGACAGTCGCTTCAGGATGCTCCGTTTTGTGGGCGGTCTTATTTACGTGGTAGCGTCTTCTCCCCGTCATCTTTGTTGTAGCGGTGTAGCGTGCAAGGACGGGAGTGGAAGAAGTGTCAAAAGACGGAGCTAACTGTTTTAATGACATTCCGTCTTTACTTAAATCAATAACGGAGCAGCATCTCCTCATCCGGTAACAACAACGCCTGAAATGTGTCCCGTGAAAAAACGTCCGACCAGAACTCTCTAATAACTAAAGTTCCTTGGGTGAATAATGTAAACTCACTACACCGGTATGTTTTAGCGCTTTCATGGCGAGTTTACTAACAGATATAAGTAAGAACTTTACACTACTTTATATTAGAAATGGCAACAGCGGAGGATGCATGTCACATAACAATCAGGTAGAGAAAAAGAAGAAGCTTATCTACTACGGTGTCAGTACGGACTACAAAGGCGGACGTGTGCAAATTTTCAGGATTTATACAGATCCCAAATACAGATCAGGAGGTACCAGAGGGTATGAAAAGTTGCTTTTGCATAATATTGCGAAACCCAACACCAGATAATATGTCTTACCTTATACACACACCATAATAATACTCGTATGTTGAAGCACAGTACAATCCATCAAGCGGTGCGACTTCATAGCTTACCAAAGTCGTACTAAAACATGTTGATAGATTTTTGAGCGCTGTGTGTAATGTTCTATATTTTCAATGGAACAAATAAAATGTTGGTGTTGTTTACTTGGGTCATATTGCCATCATAGAGCAGCCCACATTTATCTCTTATGTTTGACTGCCATCTACTGGTCACACTTATCATTTCACTATGTACCAAATAAAATAGCTTCAAAGTAGGTAAGTTTAACCAAACATATTCCTTACATTAGTTATTGGTTATAAGGCGCACTGTCGAGTTTTGAGGAAAAAAAAAGATTTTAAGTGCGCCTTATAGTCCGGAAAATACGGTACATAAAATGACCAGTTCATACGTTTGCAGGCTTGACGATCCAATCTGATGTAAGTACAAACAATAAGTGGTGTCCTGATACGACTTTTTCACTGAGGATATTGCAGGCTTGTCGATCCCAATCCTATACCAGCACAAACAATTAAGGGTGTCCCAATACAACACGATATTACCGGCTCGACGATCCGACATGATACTAGGGATGTCCCGATATAACTTCTCACTTCCCATTAGTGTTGTCCCGATACCAATATTTTAGTACCAGTACCAAAATGTATTTCGATGCTTTTCTAAATAAGTGGGACCACAAAAAAATTTGAATTTTTAGCTTTATTTAAAAAAAAAAATCTTAGGGTACATTAAACATATGTTTCTTATTGCAAGTTTGTCCTTAAATAAAATAGTGAACATACAAGACAACTTGTCTTTTAGGAGTAAATAAGTACCGTATTTTTTGGAGTATAAGTCGCACCGGAGTATAAGTCGCACCTGCCGAAAATAAATAATAAAGAAGGAAAAAAACATATATAAGTCGCATTTTTGGGGGAAATGTATTTGATAAAAGCCAACACCAAGAATAGACATTTGAAAGGCAATTTAAAATAAATAAAGAATAGTGAACAACAGGCTGAATAAGTGTACGTTATATGAGGCATAAATAACCAACTGAGAACGTGCCTGGTATGTTAACGTAACATATTATGGTAAGAGTCATTCAAATAAATAAAACATATAGAACATGCTATACGTTTACCAAACAATCTGTCACTCCTAATCGCTAAATCCCATGAAATCTTATACGTCTAGTCTCTTACGTGAATGAGCTAAATAATATTATTTGATATGTTACGGTAATGTGTTAATAATTTCACACATAAGTCGCCCCTGAGTATAAGTCGCACCCCCGGCCAAACTATGAAAAAAACTGCGACTTATAGTCCGAAAAATACGGTAAACAAAGACTCCTAATTAGTCTGCTGACATATGCAGTAACATGTTGTGTCATTTATCATTCTATTATTTTGTCAAAATTATGAGGGACAAGCTGTAAAAATTGATTATTAATCCACTAGTTTTATTATTGTTAATATCTGCTTATTTTCTCTTTCAACATGTTCTATCTACACTTCTGTTAAAATGTAATAATCACGTATTCTTCTGTTTTTTCGATGCTTTAAATTAGTTTTGGATGATACCACAAATGTAGGTATCGATCCAATACCAAGTCGTTACAGGATCATACATTGGTCATATTCAAAGTCCTCATGTGTCCAGGGACATATTTCCTACGTTTATAAACATAATATGAATTTAAAAGAAGGAAAAAAGATGTGACGATAAAAAATATTGATGTAATCATAGTATTATCGACTAGATATGCTATTGTACTTGGTATCATTAGAGTGGATGTCGGGTGTAGATCCACCCATGGCATTTGTTTACATTCAGGGTGTTAGCTTGCTGTTAGCGGTTAGCTATTGTATCCTCCACAGGTGTGTAGTGAAACATGTTTAGCTATTCCTCGTCCTGCACGCATGTGTCAATAACAGATGCGGAAGCATATTTTTACAACAAGTTTCTGATAATATATCATATTGTAGGTGTTTATTACCCTTTGCTTTCATATTTTGCTGCTTGTTACATTTTTGTTGTGTTTTGCTTGATTGTAAAAGATACTATCGAGGAGCTGGTTCATATGTTGTTAATATTCAGTGTTTTATTGTTCATAGTTAATATTGTAAATCCCACTTTCTGTATTTTAATGTACATTTTGGGTGTTCCATTCAGTAAAAAAAACTGTAAAATTCCATTCCGTTTTTTGAGGTGGTCTGTCATATCGTTTTTAGGATTCTATCGGACATTGTGACTTATTCCTGAAAAAAAGGGAGCCAAATAAACATACTGTACAGCAGATTTTTACAGCTAAATGTGTACATATAATTTATACACACATACACCTTGGTCCCCAAGTAAAAATAAATTCTCTCAATGTAGCCCCCGAGTCAAAATATTTGCCCAGCTTTGGGTTACAACATATTTAGGAATTTCACAAGAGACAAAAAGTCCAAAATAACCAGATTTTGTTTATGTTTGCCGAGTGTTGGGGTTTTTTTGGAATCTAAGTTGTTTGTTTCAGTGCTTTTATCATTAAATACGGTCGTTATAACCCTTTATTATTTTATTGTGTTATTTATATTTACATTTTTACATGTGTTTTGTCATATGTTTTGTACTATACGTTTGTGTGTATGTGTGTATATACTGTATGTAGTGTAAAACATGTGATAAAATATATGTACATGTACGGCTTTAATTTGAGTTATCCTCTAGTGTGGATGCCTCAAAGGTGGCGTTTTATCTCAAATCCTCAGTGCCGTGCCATGTTTTGTTTTTGGTTTTGCCTTTGTTATTGTCAAAAGTGCTGTATGTGTGTGTTTGTATGTGCATGTGTGTGTCTGTACAAACCCCGTTTCCATATGAGTTGGGAAATTGTGTTAGATGTAAATATAAACATAATACAATGATTTGCAAATCATTTTCAACCCATATTCAGTTGAATATGCTACAAAGACAACATATTTGATGTTCAAATTTTTTTGCAAATAATCATTAACTTTAGAATTTGATGCCAGCAACACGTGACAAAGAAGTTGGGAAAGGTGGCAATAAATACTGATAAAGTTGAGGAATGCTCATCAAACACTTATTTGGAACATCCCACAGGTGAACAGGCAAATTGGGAACAGGTGGGTGCCATGATTGGGTATAAAAGTAAATTCCATGAAATGCTCAGTCATTCACAAACAAGGATGGGGCGAGGGTCACCACTTTGTCAACCAAATGCGTGAGCTAATTGTTGAACAGTTTAAGAAAAACCTTTCTCAACCAGCTATTGCAAGGAATTTAGATATTTCACCATCTACGGTCCGTAATATCATCAAAGGGTTCAGAGAATCTGGAGAAATCACTGCACATAAGCAGCTAAGCCTGTGACCTTCGATCCCTCATGAATCAACAAGCGACATCAGTGTGTAAAGGATATCACCACATGGGCTCAGGAACACTTCAGAAACCCACTGTAAGTAACTACAGTTGGTCGCTACATCTGTAAGTGCAAGTTAAAACTCTCCTATGCAAGGCAAAAACCGTTTATCAACAACACCCAGAAACGCCGTCGGCTTCGCTGGGCCTGAGCTCATCTAAGATGGACTGATACAAAGTGGAAAAGTGTTCTGTGGTCTGACGAGTACACATTTCAAATTGTTTTTGGAAACTGTGGACGTCGTGTCTTCCGGACCGAAGAGGAAAAGAACCATCCGGATTGTTATAGGCGCAAAGTTGAAAAGCCAGCATCTGTGATGGTATGGGGGTGTATTAGTGCCCAAGACATGGGTAACTTACACATCTGTGAAGGCGCCAATAATGCTGAAAGGTACATACAAGTTTCGGAGCAACATATGTTGCCATCCAAGCAATGTTACCATGGATGCCCCTGCTTATTTCAGCAAGACAATACCAAGCCATGTGTTACATCAACGTGGCTTCATAGTAAAAGAGTGCGGGTACTAGACTGGCTTGCCTGTAGTGCAGACCTGTCTCCCATTGAAAATGTGTGGCGCATTATGAAGCCTAAAATACCACAACGGAGACCCCCGGACTGTTGAACAACTTAAGCTGTACATCAAGCAAGAATGGGAAAAAATTCCACCTGAAAAACTTAAAAAATGTGTCTCCTCAGTTCCCAAACGTTTACTGAGTGTTGTTAAAAGGAAAGGCCATGTAACACAGTGGTGAACATGCCCTTTCCCAACTACTTTGGCACATGTTGCAGCCATGACATTCTAAGTTAATTATTATTTGCAAAAAATAAATAAAGTTTATGAGTTTGAACATCAAATACATTGTCTTTGTAGTGCATTCAATTGAATATGGGTTGAAAATGATTTGCAAATCATTGTATTCCGTTTATATTTACATCTAACACAATTTCCCAACTCATATGGAAACGGGGTTTGTATGTGCGCCAACGTAATGCGTTGCGTGTTGCAAACAGAACAGCCTGGCAGGAATAAATAGCTCTCTGATTAGTGACTGGGAGCAGGTGAGCGTCCCGACCACTAATCAGAGGCAGGTGACAATAATCAGAACCCACGGCAACAAAGAAACAAACCAGGGTGCTGAAACCAAACTAAATCAAAAACTAAGGAAATACTAAATTAAGCAAAACATGAAACGGATCATCACAGTTTGATTTGATAATAAGCATGAAAGTAAAATAATGTTGCATTTGTGTTTGGTTGAGTTATTTTTGCTGCTTGTTTACCACATGTGAAAATGTTCTACTGCAGAAACCGCTCTTGTACTAAAAAGATACGGGTTAGCTTCACTTATTTTTACCCTTTTGTGCGCACTATGGCACAAGTTTGTTTGCTTTGATAGAAATTCATCTGATCTGCCCTCCAAGCACAGAAATGATTTCAGACAGGGCCTTTCCTTTTGATTGGATTATGGTGATTTGCCCTTTATGAATGCTTCTCGCCAGCGCCTAAAGAAGATGGATACTGTTTACCATCTTTCGTCTGTGTTATATTGAACTGCTCTCATTCAATATACAAATGGTTTACCCCAGAGTCAGAAAAAAAAAAGTACAAATACACTATGCCTATGCAAGCCATCACTCTTTTTTCCACCATATAAAGGATTATTATTATCAAGTATTACCATATATACAGTAATATTTGTTCTAAGGGAGGGCAAAACACTTCTCTTGGTCAGCGTGACTAAGTACTGTACAAATTGTATTGACGTGATAATATATCATTTTATAGAGTCTGTCTTTATCCCGAAAATAAAAAACAAACTAAAAAACAGATTGTTTGTTTTGACCATGGGTCAGAATTGTTATTTGTGTTTCACACCATCTTTAATGTATTTCACAGAGAATGGGAAGTGTTACCAAATGATGGAAAGGTGTAAGGTGCAAGGACGGGTGTGGAAGAAGTGTCAAAAGATGGAGCTAACTGTTTTAATGACATTCAGACTTTACTTAGATCAATAACGGAGCAGCGTCTCCTCATCCGCCGGAAATGTGTCCCGTGAAAACCCGTCCGGCCGGAACGCTCTAACAACTAAAGTTCCTTGGGTGAATAATGTAAACTCACTACTCACTACTTATCGGCCGATAATATCGGCAGGCCAATATTATCGGCAGGCCGATAAATGCTTAAAAAATGTAATATCAGAAATTATCGGTATCGTTAATTTTATCGGTAGCGTTTTTTGGGGTTTTTATTTTTTATTAAATCAACATAAAAAACACAAGATACACTTACAATTAGTGCACAAACCCAAAAAACCTCCCTACCCATTTACACTCATTCACACAAAAGGGTTGTTTCTTTCTGTTATTAATATTCTGGTTCCTACATTATATATCAATATATATCAATACAGTCTGCAAGGGATACAGTCCGTAAGCACACATGATTGTGCGTGCTGCTGGTCCACTAATAGTACTAACCTTTAACAGTTAATTTTACTAATTTTCATTAATTACTAGTTCCCAGGTAACTGTTTTTATATTGTTTTACTTTCTTTTTTATTCAAGAAAATGTTTTTAATTTATTTATCTTATTTTATTGTATTATTATTTTCAAAAAGGACCTTATCTTCACCATACCTGGTTGTCCAAATTAGGCATAATAATGTGTTAATTCCACGACTGATATCGGTATCTGTAATTAAAGAGTTGGACAATATCGGAATATCGGATATCGGCAAAAAGCCATTATCGGACATTCCTACTCACTACACGGGTATGTTTTAGCGCTTTCATGGCAGATATGAGTAAGAACTTTACACTATTTTATATTACAAATGGCAACAGCGGAGGATGAATGTCCCATAACAAGAAAATAGAGAAAAAGAAGAAGCTTATCGACTGCGGGGTCGGCACGGACTACAAAGACGGACGTGCGCAATTTTTCAGGACTAATGCAGATCCCAAATACAGATCTGCAGGGACCAGAAAGCAAGAAAAGTTGCTTTTGCATAATATTGCGAAACAAAACGCCAGATAATATGTCTTACCCTGCGATGAGGTGGCGACTTGTCCAGGGTGTACCCCGCCTCCCGCCCGATTGTGGCTGAGATAGGCTCCAGCGCCTCCCGCGACCCCAAAGGGAATAAGCGGCTTCATAGCTTACCAAAGACATACTAAAACAGAGAGATTGTTGAGCGCCGTGTGTAATGTTCTACAAACCCTGTTTCCATATGAGTTGGAAAATTGTGTTAGATGTAAATATAAACGGAATACAATGATTTGCAAATCCTTTTCAACCCATATTCAGTTGAATGCACTACAAACACAAGGTATTTGATGTTCAAACTCATAAACTTAATTTTTTTTTTTGCAAATAATAATTAACTTAGAATTTCATGGCTGCAACACGTGCCAAAGTAGTTGGCAAAGGGCATGTTCACCACTGTGTTACATCACCTTTTCTTTTAACAATACTCAATAAACGATTGGGAACTGAGGAAACTAATTGTTGAAGCTTTGAAAGTGGAATTTTTTCCCATTCTTGTTTTATGTAGAGCTTCAGTCATTCAACAGTCCGGGGTCTCCGCTGTCGTATTTTACGCTTCAAAATGCGCCACACATTTTCGATGGGAGACAGGTCTGGACTGCAGGCGTGCCAGGAAAGTACCCACACTCTTTTTACAAAGCCACGCTGTTGTAACACGTGCTGAATGTGGCTTGGCATTGTCTTGCTGAAATAAGCAGGGGCGTCCATGAAAAAGACGGCGCTTAAATGGCAGCATATGTTGTTCCAAAACCTGTATGTACCTTTCAACATCAATGGTGCCTTCACAGATGTGTAAGTTACCCATGCCTTGGGCACTAATGCACCCCCATACCATCACAGATGCTGGCTTTTGAACTTTGCGTCGATAACAGTCTGGATGGTTCGCTTCCCCTTAGTCCGGATGACACGATGTCGAATATTTCCAAAAACAATTTGAAATGTGAACTCGTCAGACCACAGAACACTTTTCCACTTTGCATGAGTCCATCTTAGATGATCTCGGGCCCAGAGAAGCTGGCGGCGTTTCTGGATGTTGTTGATAAATGGCTTTCGCTTTGCATAGTAGAGCTTTAACTTGCACTTACAGATGTAGCGACCAACTGTATTTAGTGACAGTGGTTTTCTGAAGTGTTCCTGAGCCCATGTGGTGATATCCTTTAGAGATTGATGTCGGTTTTTGATACAGTGCCATCTGAGGGATCGAAGGTCACGGTCATTCAATGTTGGTTTCCGGCCATGCTGCTTATGTGGAGTGATTTTTCCAGATTCTCTGAACCTTTTGATGATATTACGGACCGTAGATGTTGAAATCCCTAAATTTCTTGCAATTGCACTTTGAGAAACGTTGTTCTTAAACTGTTTGACTATTTGCTCACACAGTTGTGGACAAAGGGGTGTACCTCGCCCCATCCTTTCTTGTGAAAGACTGAGCATTTTTTGGGAAGCTGTTTTTATACCCAATCATGGCACCCACCTGTTCCCAATTAGCCTGCACACCTGTGGGATGTTCCAAATAAGTGTTTGATGAGCATTCCTCAACTTCATCAGTATTTATTGCCACCTTTCCCAACTTCTTTGTCACGTATTGCTGGCATCAAATTCTAAAGTTAATGATTATTTGCAAAAAAATAATGTTTATCAGTTTGAACATCAAATATGTTGTCTTTGTAGCATATTCAACTGAATATGGGTTGAAAATGATTTGCAAATCATTGTATTCCGTTTATATTTACATCTAACACAATTTCCCAACTCATATGGAAACGGGGTTTGTATATTTTCAATGAAACATATAACATGTTGGTGTTGTTTACTTGAGTTATATTGCAGTCTACAGCATATCTTGTGTATGACTGCCATTACATTGCAGTCTACACTTTTTTCTTATGTTTGACTGCCATCTGCTGGTCACACATATCATTTCACCATGTGCCAAATGAAATAGCTTCAAGGTCGGTTACAAGGCACACTGTTGAGTTTTGAAAAAGAGTGTGCCTTATAGTCTGAAAATTATGGTATTTATATAATGTAGCTTTAATTTAATTTTTTGCCGTGTAGCTTGCTACAATTGTTCAGGGACAGCTTCACCTGTAGCTTAGCTACATTTATCCGCCGCGCAGGACCACACCGAGGCGTCACGACAAACCATGACAGGGGAATGCTTTTAAATGGATTTTTTAGCAGTTTTATCATGTTTTTTAGAGTGGGATTTATGATTAGTTGAATGTTGTTGACATCAGTGTTTCATCTGGTGTGTACTTGGCTCACGATTGCAGGTCTGCACCAAGTTGTTGGACAATGTTTGGACCTGGCAACGCTATTCATCGCCAACCCAGACAGAATCACCCACACACGGGATTACCTGCTGGAGATGAGCGACGCCTCCCTTGAGCTACGTCAGATACCACCGGGCCTCATAGATCACCTTCCCACTGGGCTTCATCGCCGATGCCAGGGGAAAAGGGATTTGGAACAGACTGAGGAAAAGGGGAAGCCCGTCACCGCTACCTGCCATCACCATGTCAAATGTACGATCCCTTCGGAAAAAGGAGGATGAAGCTTCTGCACTCATCAAGTGAGCTTGGGATTACCGGCGAACCAGTCTGTTTTGTTTTAAAGAAAGTTGGCTTTGTGACGACGTGGACTTGCACCTGCAGGGTTTTACTACAATATGTTTTGACAGGGACACGGTCAAAACATGGGCGGTGGACGGGTATGAAGTCAACTTGTCAAAGGTTTTTAGATGAAATTTCAAACTTGTTGACCCAAATGCTGTATATGGAGGTCCAAAATTTAAAAAAAAATCATATACAGGCATATCCCGGGCAGCTATGTGAGCATATTTTTCCAAGGTGGCGCCGCTGTAGTGGCTGCTGTTGGCAGGAGCTCTGTGCTCTTGTGTCATCCTTTTGTGTTTCCCTCTTGTTTTCATGTGTTATTACATACAAACCCCGTTTCCATATGAATTGGGAAATTGTGTTAGATGTAAATATAAACGGAATACAAAGATTTGCAAATCCTTTTCAACCCATATTCAATTGAATGCACTACAAAGACAAGATATTTGATGTTCAAACTCATAAACTTTATTTTTTTTTTGCAAATATTAATTAACTTAGAATTTCATGGCTGCAACACGTGCCAAAGTAGTTGGGAAAGGGCATGTTCACCACTGTGTTACATGGCCTTTCCTTTTAACAACACTCAGTAAACGTTTGGGAACTGAGGAGACACATTTTTTAAGCTTCTCAGGTGGAATTCTTTCCCATTCTTGCTTGATGCACTCTTTAACTATGAAGCCACGTTGATGTAACACGTGGCTTGGCATTGTCTTGCTGAAATAAGCAGGGGCGTCCATGATAACGTTGCTTGGATGGCAACATATGTTGCTCCAAAACCTGTATGTACCTTTCAGCATTAATGGCGCCTTCACAGATGTGTAAGTTACCCATGTCTTGGGCACTAATACACCCCCATACCATCACAGATGCTGGCTTTTCAATTTTGCGCCTATAACAATCCGGATGGTTCTTTTCCTCTTTGGTCCGGAGGACACGACGTCCACAGTTTCCAAAAACAATTTGAAATGTGGACTCGTCAGACCACAGAACGCTTTTCCACTTTGTATCAGTCCATCTTAGATGAGCTCAGGCCCAGCGAAGCCGACGGCGTTTCTGGGTGTTGTTGATAAACGGTTTTCGCCTTGCATAGGAGAGTTTTAACTTGCACTTACAGATGTAGCGACCAACTGTAGTTACTGACAGTGGGTTTCTGAAGTGTTCCTGAGCCCATGTGGTGATATCCTTTACACACTGATGTCGCTTGTTGATGCAGTACAGCCTGAGGGATCGAAGGTCACGGGCTTAGCTGCTTACGTGCAATGATTTCTCCAGATTCTCTGAACCCTTTGATGATATTACGGACCGTAGATGGTGAAATCCCTAAATTCCTTGCAATAGCTGGTTGAGAAAGGTTTTTCTTAAACGGTTCAACAATTTGCTCATGCATTGGTTGACAAAGTGGTGACCCTCGCCCCATCCTTGTTTGTGAATGACTGAGCATTTCATGGAATCTACTTTTATACCCAATCATGGCACCCACCTGTTCCCAATTTGCCTGTTCATCTGTGGGATGTTCCAAATAAGTGTTTGATGAGCATTCCTCAACTTTGTCAGTATTTATTGCCACCTTTCCCAACTTCTTTGTCACGTGTTGCTGGCATCAAATTCTAAAGTTAATGATTATTTGCAACAAAAAAAAATGTTTATCAGTTTGAACATCAAATATGTTGTCTTTGTAGCATATTCAACTGAATATGAGTTGAAAATGATTTGCAAATCATTGTATTGCGTTTAAATTTACATCTAACACAATTTCCCAACTCATATGGAAATGGGGTTTGTATATATTTATTTTTACCTTTCGGGACCCTTTGGGACTGTGTGACAAAGGGTGGCACTTTCGTGACATCTGCGGTGCTTTTTTGTGGACTTTTGGATCTGCCTCCCGGGAGTCTTTTGGCCATGGAGACCAGCTGCTGGGTCTCTGCCACACCAGAGTCCGTTTGGAGAGACTGGAGCAGATGCGGCTGAAGAGACAGGGCTGAGGAGCTAGCACTGAGCGCCGGGACGGACAAGCTTCACAGTGTCTTGGCTGAATGAGCAGGTATCAAACACCTCAGTCTCCTTAGACGCATCCTCGCTCATCCATGTGGACTGGACTCTGGCCGAGTTAGTGGGCGGCCGAGAGTGGAGTCGGCTATCTTGGTTGCTTAGTTGGGTCTGCTCCTGTCTCTGGCCATGCTCCCTCCACTCCAGCAGACGATGGCGTGGAACACCGCAGAGGCTACCACAGTGTATATGTTTCTTATACTTTTTATTCATAGCTGTATGTAGAAGTGGCTGGTTGCATCGGCTCTGCTTTTTTAATGTCTTTAATGTCCTTTGTGTTCTTTGATGTTTCCCTCTTACACACATGTAAGAGGGATGTGTGCTATGGCTATGAGTTGTTTTTTCCCTTGGCCTCAGTATGGACCCCCTCTCCAGGGGCCCAGGCTTAGACGGATTTATTTTCTCCTCACCCCCCCATTGTTTACCTGTATCTCACCTTTTTTTTAAGGGGCGCCAGAAGTTGGCAGACCCGTCAGCGATCCTGTTCTGTCTCCCTGTAATGTTTGTCTGATCTTGAATGGGATTGTGCTGAAAATTTTAATTTCCCCTTCTGATTCTGATTCTGATATGGGGGTCCTCGCACCGCTGTGCTCACCGCTGGGCACGCCCCTACACGCTCCGCTTCTGCCGTGGCCGCGCCCCTGCACGGCTGTGTGCAATTAGTCATCAACACACCTGCCTTTGATGAGACTCCACGCCATAAAAGCCAGTGTGTCATGAGATCCAGTGCTAGAACGTAGTTCTCTGTTTACATATCTCCTCCACATCCTTGAATTTGAGCTGTGCGCCTCGCTTACCTGGACTCCCTCCCTGGATCTTGACTTCTTTCCCGGACCTCGACCCCTCGCTTGTACACGTACTCTGATGCCTTTCTCCTGCCCCCAGATCAAACTTGCCAACCCTCCCGGATTTTCCGGGAGGGTTGGCAATTCAGCGCCTCTCCCGAAAACCTCCCGGGACAAATTTTCTCCCGAAAAGCTCCCGAAATTCAGGCGGAGCTGGAGGCCACGCCCCCTCCAGCTCCATGTGGACCTGAGTGACGTGTTGACAGCCCGTTTTCACGTCCACTTTCCCACAATATACACAGCGTGCCTGCCCAATCACGTTATAACTGTAGAATGATCGAAGGCAAGTTCTTGGTTTCTTATGTGGGTTTATTGTTAGGCAGTTTCATTAACGTCCTCCCAGCGCAGCAACAACACACAACAACAGCAGTCAAGTTTTTGTCTGCTGTAAACAGCAATGTTGTGACACTCTTAAACAGGACAATACTGCCATCTTCTGTACATGCATATGTGACAATAACATCTACGGCTTTTATAGAGTGCAGTGCACAACTGCGCACACAAGGAGACGAAGCAGAATGCATCATCAGAGAGGGTGTTCAGCATGGTTAGAAAAATAGTGACAGAGAATAGAACAAGGATGGACAATTCAACCCTTAACTCAACAATGAGTAGATGTGTGTTATGTGTGTATATATGTGTAAATAAATGAACACTGAAATTCAAGTATTTTTTTAATTTATATATATATATATATATATATATATATATATATATACACACACACACACACACACACACACAGGTAAAAGCCAGTAAATTAGAATATTTTGAAAAACTTGATTTATTTCAGTAATTGCATTCAAAAGGTGTAACTTGTACATTATATTTATTCATTGCACACAGACTGATGCATTCAAATGTTTATTTCATTTAATTTTGATGATTTGAAGTGGCAACAAATGAAAATCCAAAATTCCGTGTGTCACAAAATTAGAATATTACTTAAGGCTAATACAAAAAAGGGATTTTTAGAAATGTTGGCCTACTGAAAAGTATGAAAATGAAAAATATGAGCATGTACAATACTCAATACTTGGTTGGAGCTCCTTTTGCCTCAATTACTGCGTTAATGCGGCGTGGCATGGAGTCGATGAGTTTCTGGCACTGCTCAGGTGTTATGAGAGCCCAGGTTGCTCTGATAGTGGCCTTCAACTGTTCTGCGTTATTGGGTCTGGCATTCTGCATCTTCCTTTTCACAATACCCCACAGATTTTCTATGGGGCTAAGGTCAGTGGAGTTGGCGGGCCAATTTAGAACAGAAATACCATGGTCCGTAAACCAGGCACGGGTAGATTTTGCGCTGTGTGCAGGCGCCAAGTCCTGTTGGAACTTGAAATCTCCATCTCCATAGAGCAGGTCAGCAGCAGGAAGCATGAAGTGCTCTAAAACTTGCTGGTAGACGGCTGCGTTGACCCTGGATCTCAGGAAACAGAGTGGACCGACACCAGCAGATGACATGGCACCCCAAACCATCACCCAACCATGCAAATTTTGCATTTCCTTTGGAAATCGAGGTCCCAGAGTCTGGAGGAAGACAGGAGAGGCACAAGATCCACGTTGCCTGAAGTCTAGTGTAAAGTTTCCACCATCAGAGATGGTTTGGGGTGCCATGTCATCTGCTGGTGTCGGTCCACTCTGTTTCCTGAGATCCAGGGTCAACGCAGCCGTCTACCAGCAAGTTTTAGAGCACTTCATGCTTCCTGCTGCTGACCTGCTCTATGGAGATGGAGATTTCAAGTTCCAACAGGACTTGGCGCCTGCACACAGCGCAAAATCTACCTGTGCCTGGTTTACGGACCATGGTATTTCTGTTCTAAATTGGCCCGCCAACTCCCCTGACCTTAGCCCCATAGAAAATCTGTGGGGTATTGTGAAAAGGAAGATGCAGAATGCCAGACCCAAAAACGCAGAAGAGTTGAAGGCCACTATCAGAGCAACCTGGGCTCTCATAACACCTGAGCAGTGCCAGAAACTCATCGACTCCATGCCACGCCGCATTAACGCAGTAATTGAGGCAAAAGGAGCTCCAACCAAGTATTGAGTATTGTAAATGCTCATATTTTTCATTTTCATACTTTTCAGTTGGCCAACATTTCTAAAAATCCCTTTTTTGTATTAGCCTTAAGTAATATTCTAATTTTGTGACACACGGAATTTTGGATTTTCATTTGTTGCCACTTCAAATCATCAAAATTAAATTAAATAAACATTTGAATGCTCAGTCTGTGTGCAATGAATAAATATAATGTACAAGTTACACCTTTTGAATGCAATTACTGAAATAAATCAAGTTTTTCAAAATATTCTAATTTACTGGCTTTTACCTGTATATATATATATATATATATATATATATATATATATATATATATATATAATAAAATAAATTTATATATATATATATATAGCTAGAATTCACTGAAAGTCAAGTATTTCTTATATATATATATATATATATATATATATATATATATATGAAATACTTGACTTGGTGAATTCTAGCTGTAAATATACTCCTCCCCTCTTAACCACGCCCCCCCACCACCTCCCGAAATCGAAGGTCTCAAGGTTGGCAAGTATGCCCCAGATCTTTCACCTGTCTCACGGATTTCCCAACCAGCCTCACCCTATTGGACTTCCTGATTCTGATCAACTCGCCCCTACAACACTTTGCTGGTAACATTTCCTAGTAAAATGTTTTACATAGTCCTGCACCACACACACAGTAGCATACACACTCCACCGCCTCATCAATGTATACCTACTTTCTGCCTCTGTGCCGTCTCCTTCCCCCGTCGAACGTGACTGTCCTGTGTCAAATATCAGCTAACACGGATGCCGTGGAAGCATGTTGTGTTATCACTTGCAACAAAGAAAATAAAGTAATCGTTCTGCAAGGCAAAACTGTCTTTTTCACGAGTCTAGTCAAAGTTAGCCTGTGGGCATTGATGGACAGATAAGTTAGACGTTTCGCGATGTTTACTTCAGTGTTTACTTTATCACATGATTATGCGCGGATTCGCAAGATCTTGTAAAAGTCGGCGCTGTTTCTCTGCACGGCAGAGCTGCAATAGAACAAGAGTGGAGATTTGCCGGACGATAGATGGCCGTGACGTTCGGTGGCGATTACGCATCACAGCCGTGACGCTTCCTGGGGGAGTTAAGGATAAGGGGGTCTGGGCTGTGTTTTACAGTTTTACTCTCTAAGATGTCAGACTTGCATGCTCTGATTAAGTCTTGCACGACCTTCAGGTGTGTCTGGACAGTATTGTTCTTCTGTTTGCCAATGAAAACAGTGCACAATGAATGCAAGATTTTGAGTGCTGTGGTAATTGAAGTTGTATTTTGCAACCTTCCATCCATCCATCCATCTTCTTCCGCTTATCCGAGGTCGGGTCGCGGGGGCAGCAGCCTACGCAGGATGGCCCCGATTTTCCTCTCCCCAGCCACTTTGTCCAGCTCTTCCCGGGGATCCCGAGGCGTTCCCAGGCCAGCCGGGAGACATAGTCTTCCCAACGTGTCCTGGGTCTTCCCCGTGGCCTCCTACAGGTTGGACGTGCCCTAAACACCTCTCTAGGGAGGCGTTTGGGTGACATCCTGACCAGATGCCCGAACCACCTCATCTGGCTCCTCTCGATGTGGAGGAGCAGCGGCTTTACTTTGAGCTCCCCCCGGATGGCAGAGCTTCTCACTCTATCTCTAAGGGAGAGCCCCACCACCCGGCGGAGGAAACTCATTTCGGCTGCTTGTACTCGTGATCTTGTCCTTTCGGTCATAACCCAAAGCTCATGACCATAAGTGAGGATGGGAACGTAGATCGACCGGTAAATTGAGAGCTCTGCCTTCCGGCTCAGCTTCTTCTTCACCACAACGGATCGATACAGCGTCCGCATTACTGAAGACGCCGCACCGATCCGCCTGTCGATCTCACGATCCACTCTTCCCTCACTCGTGAACAGGACTCTTAGGTACTTGAACTCCTCCACTTGGGGCAGGGTCTCCTCCCCAACCCGGAGATGGCATTCTACCCTTTTCCGGGCGAGAACCATGGACTCGGACTTGGAGGTGCTGATTCTCATCCCAGTCGCTTCACACTCAGCTGCGAACCGATCCAGTGAGAGCTGGAGATCCTGGCCAGATGAAGCCATCAGGACCACATCATCTGCAAAAAGCAGAGACCTAATCCTGCAGCCACCAAACCGGACCCTCTCAACGCCTTGACTGCGCCTAGAAATTCTGTCCATAAAAATTATGAACAGAATCGGTGACAAAGGGCAGCCTTGGCGGAGTCCAACCCTCACTGGAAACGTGTCCGACTTACTGCCGGCAATGCGGACCAAGCTCTGACACTGATCGTACAGGGAGCGGACCGCCACAATCAGACAGTCCGATAGCCCATACTCTCTGAGCACTCTCCACAGGACTTCCCGAGGGACACGGTCGAATGCCTTCTCCAAGTCCACAAAGCACATGTAGACTGGTTGGGCAAACTCCCATGCACTCTCAAGGACCCTGCCGACAGTATAGAGCTGGTCCACAGTTCCACGACCAGGACGGAAACCACACTGTTCCTCCTGAATCCGAGGTTCGACTATCCGGCGTAGCCTCCTCTCCAGTACACCTGAATATACCTTACCTTGTAAATGTAAACCCCTCCGGCCCTTTGTTGGTTGTTTTGTCCCAAATGATTGGGTGGATGATAGCTTTCAGCTGTCTATTTATTTTCCTTGGTGCGAACAGCAAACGCCCAATCCAAGTCGCTGACAATGCTTTGCAAAAGAGCACTGCTGTAATCAGTTTCCACCCGATGTACTCTCAATCTCGTGTACTGTGCTAGTTTGCGTAGGAACTGCATTAACCAGAATATTATTGGTGGTATTGAGTGTTCAATACATTGCATTGCAAACACTGGAAGTGGGAGAGCACTCTGACCCACTCCTGGAAGTGAGAGAGTAATAAAGAAGTATTTTTGGTGGACCAGGAACCTTGGGGACTTCTTTCTGACGATGCTTATTCCAGTTTTCAGTAGGAACGTGTACAGCAAAAGGGTCAACTTGAAAGTGCTATGTGTACTGTGAGAATGAGATAGTTTTAAGTGTTCTTTCTTAATCCATAGTCATGTTGGAAGCAGCGCTCATAATTCAACTTTACGTCGTGTGAGGATGTGTCCATGTATACAAACGAGCACCTGAATTATCACTATATTTAATTTTTGTCCTGTCATATGTACTCTTGACACATTTGTGTACAAAATAAACAAGAGGGGAGACGTAGAAGTACCTTTCCTGACAAAGTGTCATTGACTCTGACCTTCTGTTTGTTAAAAATGTAACTAAAAATAATATCTAGATAATACTTCAATGGGAAATACTAAATGAGCAAAGTATATTAAAAATATATCAAACAAACCTTTAACAAGGTGGTCACTGCAAACTTATTCGTTCTTCGACTTTGCTTCCTTATACTGAAGTGCATGCGGCGTTTGTCGTCTTTCGTAAAATCTTGCACTCTTCCGCCCTTCTTGATTACATCTTGAGGAAGTGTGAAGAAACGTTTCTCCTTTTCGCGATTTGAACAGTTTGCAAAGCCGAAAAAGACGCAAGCATTGGGCTTTTTTCTTCGAGAAAGGATACATGGAGCCTAGTACCCATTTAGAACAGACGCTGCGCGACCACCACGCATTGATTGATTTTGAATTTGGTATTTGGGTTAAATAATTTGCTGTAACTTATTTCCACCTGAAAAAAAATAAACAAAATAAAATAGGGAAAAAAATGAGTACCGTATTTTCCGGACAATAGGGCGCACTGCTGATGAGCGGGTCTAGTCAGGTCTATTTTCATACAAAAGGACGCACCGGATTATATTATATTATTATATTTTTCTAAATGTAAAACACTTCCTTGTGGTCTACATAACATGTAATGGTGGTTCTTTGGTGAAAATGTTGCGTAGATTATGTTTTACAGATCATCTTCAAGCCGCTTCCTGACAGTCGCATCAGGTTGCGGTCTTATTTATGTGGCTCACCTTCGGCAGCGTCTTTTCTCTGTCATCTTTGTTGTAGCGGTGTAGCGTGCAAGGACGGGCGTGGAGGAAGTGTCAAAAGATGGAGCTAACTGTTTTAAAGACATTCAGACTTTACTTAAAGGGGAACATTATCACCAGACCTATGTAAGCGTCAATATATACCTTGATGTTGCAGAAAAAAGACCATATATTTTTTTAACCGATTTCCGAACTCTAAATGGGTGAATTTTGACGAATTAAACGCCTTTCTGTTCAGACGTCACATCGGGAAGCAATCCGCCATTTTCTCAAACACATTACAAACACCTAGTCAAATCAGCTCTGTTATTTTCCGTTTTTTCGACTGTTTTCCGTACCTTGGAGACATCATGCCTCGTCGGTGTGTTGTCGGAGGGTGTAACAACACAAACAGGGACGGATTCAAGTTGCACCAGTGGCCCAAAGATGCGAAAGTGGCAAGAAATTGGACGTTTGTTCCGCACACTTTACCGACGAAAGCTATGCTACGACAGAGATGGCAAGAATGTTTGGATATCCAGCGACACTCAAAGCAGATGCATTTCCAACGATGAAGTCAAAGAAATCTGCCGCCAGACCCCCATTGAATCTGCCGGAGTGTGTGAGCAATTCAGGGACAAAGGACCTCGATAGCACGGCAAGCAATGGCGGCAGTTTGTTCCCGCAAACGAGCGAGCTAAACCCCCTGGATGTCTTGGCTCACACCGTCCCTTATGCCACCGAAGATGATCAAGAGAAGAATATCGACCCTAGCTTCCCTGGCCTGCTGACATGAGGGTATGTCTACAGAATATATTAATTGATGAAAATTGGGCTGTCTGCACTCTCAAAGTGCATGTTGTTGCCAAATGTATTTCATATGTTGTAAACCTAGTTCATAGTTGTTAGTTTCCTTTAATGCCAAACAAACACATACCAATCGTTAGTTAGAAGGCGATCGCCGAATTCGTCCTCGCTTTCTCCCGTGTCGCTGGCTGTCGTGTCGTTTTCGTCGGTTTCGCTTGCATACGGTTCAAACCGATATGGCTCAATAGCTTCAGTTTCTTCTTCAATTTCGTTTTCACTACCTGCCTCCACACTACAACCATCCGTTTCAATACATGCGTAATCTGTTGAATCGCTTAAGCCGCTGAAATCCGAGTCTGAATCCGAGCTAATGTCGCTATAGCTTGCTGTTCTATGCGCCATGTTTGTTTGTGTTGGCATCACTATGTGACGTCACAGGAAAATGGACGGGTGTTTATAACGATGGTTAAAATCAGGCACTTTGAAGCTTTTCTTAGGGATATTGCGTGATGGATAAAATTTTGAAAAAAACTTTGAAAAATAAAATAAGCCAATGGGAACTGATTTTTTATGGTTTTAACCCTTCTGAAATTGTGATAATGTTCCCCTTTAAATCAATATCGGAGCAGCATCTCCTTATCTGTGGCTCACCGTCCAACCGGAACTCTCTAATAAATGATGGGAGTTGCGTCATGTGCTAAGTGGCAGTGTACGCACCCTTTGGCCATTAATATACCCTGTATGTTGTATAAAGTACAATATTACAGACTTTACATATTTTATAAGTTGATACCGTAAGCGGCAGTTTGTGTGTAACAAGCGATGGAGGAACGTTCAGTCTCATGCCTCATATTCAGTTCACAATGTGCCGTCTATGTCGTCACATGTTGTAAGTCTCTGATGTGCTGTGCGTTGCAGGAAAGAAGAAAACTTTTGAAAATCCTGCACGCCTGGATTGATTTCTGTCCATGTGTGCGACACGTGCAAAACTACCACTTTTTCCGCCTTGGTTACAGAGCGAGATGTAAGTGTAAATATTCCTTCACTGAACATGTCAAGCTAAAATGATTCACTGCAACGTCCCAATTGCATCCTTCATGTTAATTAGCCAGTCATTAGGTTTGGTTTGTTATTGAATATATAACCCCCCATTTGTTTGATCAAATTTAGTACTCTAACATTTAACAGTCCATCCATGCATCCATTCTACCGCTTGACCCTCTCGGGGTGGCGAGGGTGGCCTGAGCCTATCCCAGCTGAACTAACATGTTAATAGTCTTGATTACGAAGTGCATTCATCGGCTCTAATTTAGCCATCAGCTTTTAAATACACTTTAAGATATTTTTAAGCACTACTTTGTTCAGAATATTTCCACTTTAACTGCTGCTCATTATTAGGCTGTTGCAAAAATAATAACTATATTACACTTTTGGCTATTTAAAAGCAAAGACAGGCAAAGTGCTGATTAAAACAAAAGACAGTTAAAAGAGCACCAATAACAACAAAACTGTGATGATCCGTTGCCCGGATCATGTTTTGTTTTAGTTTAAAGGGGAACATTATCACAATTTCAGAAGGGTTAAAACCATTAAAAATCAGTTCCCAGTGGCTTATTTTATTTTTCGAAGTTTTTTTCAAAATGTTACCCATCGCGCAATATCCCTAAAAGAAGCTTCAAAGTGCCTGATTTTAACCATTGTTATATACACCCGTCCATTTTCCTGTGACGTCACACAGTGATGCCAACTCAAACAAACATGGCGCATAGAACAGCAAGCTAAAGCGACATTAGCTCGGATTCAGACTCGGATTTCAGCGGCTTAAGCGATTCAACAGATTACGCATGTATTGAAACAGATGGTTGTAGTGTGGAGGTAGATAGCGAAAACGAAATTGAAGAAGAAACTGAAGCTATTGAGCCATATCGGTTTGAACCATATGCAAGCGAAACCGACGAAAACGACACGACAGCCAGCGACACGGGAGAAAGCGAGGACAAATTCGGCGATCGCCTTCTAACCAACGATTGGTATGTGTTTGTTTAGCATTAAAGGAAACTAACAACTATGAACTAGGTTTACAGCATATGAAATACATTTGGCAACAACATGCACTTTGAGAGTGCAGACGGCCCAATTTTCATCAACTAATATATTCTGTAGACATACCCTCATCCGCGCTCTTTTCCTGAAAGCTGATCTGTCCAGTTTTGGAGTTGATGTCAGCAGGCCAGGGAAGCTAGGGTCGATTTTCTTCTCTTGATCATCTTCGGTGGCATAACGGACGGTGTGAGCCAAGACATCCAGGGGGTTTAGCTCGCTCGTCTGCGGGAACAAACTGCCGCCATTGCTTGCCGTGCTACCGAGGTCCTTTGTCCCTGAATTGCTCACACACTCTGGCAGATTCAATGGGGGTCTGGCGGCAGATTTCTTTGACTTTATCGTTGGAAATGCATCTGCTTTGAGTGTCACAGGATATCCACACATTCTTGCCATCTCTGTCGTAGCATAGCTTTCGTCGGTAAAGTGTGCGGAACAAACGTCCAATTTCTTGCCACTTTCGCATCTTTGGGCCACTGGTGCAACTTGAATCCGTCCCTGTTTGTGTTGTTACACCCTCCGACAACACACCGACGAGGCATGATGTCTCCAAGGTACGGAAAACAGTCGAAAAAAACGGAAAATAACAGAGCTGATTTGACTCGGTGTTTGAGAAAATGGCAGATTGCTTCCCGATGTGACGTCACGAATATTACAAAGGCGTTTAATTCTCTAAAATTCACCCATTTAGAGTTCGGAAATCGGTTAAAAAAATATATGGTCTTTTTTCTGCAACATCAAGGTATATATTGACGCTTACATAGGTCTGGTGATAATGTTCCCCTTTAAGACTCCCCTAGTTCCGTTTCAGCACCCCTGGGTTTGTGTTTCTTGGTTGTCATGGGTGCTGATTGATTTCACCTGCCTCTGATTAGTGTTTGGGACGCTCACCTGCTCCCAGGCACTAACCAGAAAGCTATTTGTTCCTGCCTTTCGCCACACTCGGCCTGGCTGTCTTGTTTGCTTCGTGCAACATTACGTTTGTCACCCATGCTTTTGATTCCTGTTTCGCCTGAGCTCCCCGTGCAATCAGCACACTGGCTTTGTTTTATTTGTTGGTACATTGACTGATGTGGAACAATAAATCACTGTCTTACCTGCACCTTGCCTCCGGAGTTCCTGCTGCATCTTGGAAGAACGACCCGCGCATCACCATGCGACCCGGACGTACCAAAAACAGCACCAAATCTATCGACCTTCCTCACTTTCATAATTATGTGTCGGAGACGCACAAACACTGGGTAAGACTGCGTTGTTTCATTATTTTGGGTGAAGCTTTCGAGGTCCCAGGTTTAGACAAAGTCATTAGTGAGAACTGTATGATAATTAACACCAGTGACGTGCGGTGAGGTTGATGGCTGGTGAGGCACTGACTTCATCACAGTCAGATTTACAAACATATGAACCCTAAAGAGTATCTTATTCACCATTTGATTGGCAGCAGTTAACGGGTTATGTTTAAAAGCACATACCAGCATTCTTCCCTGCTTGGCACTCAGCATCGAGGGTTGAATCACCAAAAATGATTCCCGGGCGCAGCGCCGCTGCTGCCCACTGCTCCCCTCACCTCCCAGGGGGTGAGCAAGGGGATGGGTCGAATGCAGAGGACACATTTCACCACACCTAGTGTGTGTGACAATCATTGGTACTTAACTTTAACTTTACACATACAAACTGTAGCACACAAAAAAGCACATTTAATAAAAAAAACGTTTTTATGGTCTTACCTTTACTTATAAATAAAGTCCATGTGCCACTCCTTCTGAACAAAAGCATCGATAACTTGTTTATATAAGTCTTCCTTATCTTTCTTCAGTTTTAAAAGTCTCTCTGTCTCAATGGAGATCTTCCTTTAATTATTACCTCCTGCTTCGATTGAAAGTCCAGTTTAGAAAACAGTTTTATTTTAGATATGTAATCCTCCATGTTAAACGTACAGGCGAGAGGAAAAAATAAACGATGGCTGCTAACTGTTGCTGCTTGTTGTCACTTCTTCTGCAGCCGAGTAGTCGCAAGAATGATCTCTGGGATCACTAGCGCCCTCTACCACCAGGAGGCGGGATTACTACGAGCCTCAGCCAGTGCGTCTTCCGTTGTATGATTGCTCAGCACAAGAAATATGTTACACACACACACAGTTGTTCACAAAATACACTGTACATTATATACCTCAGCTAACTAAACTATGGAAATGTATAATATAATTCATATAGCAATACGGTCTCACTGCACAGCAGGCAAGCAGTTAGCCGAGTCATTGCGCAATCCATGGTGAGGCTCAACTGGCTGCTGACTCACCGCAAGTCTCTTCTCAGTATTTGAACGGCAAATGTGAAAATTCAGCGATTTTGAATAAAAATCATCTAAAACTGGTGAAGTTTATAGTATAATCACTGGATACATATAACAATTCAATTTTTTTTTTTTCTTTTTACATTTTTTTTCTTTCCATGATGGCACATGAGGCCCCGCCTCACCTGCCTCCCCTGACTGTACGTCACTGATTAACACATATAAATTGTTAATATCAAACAGTTAAACATTGCATTCCCACAATAATAGAGTAAAGATGCCGATTAATGTCCGCCCTGACAGAAGCATTTGAACAAATTATTCCTTTCAAACAGATGAAGGGTAAAAAAGAGGGAAAAAGTCCAGAGACTGTTTGGATTTTGCAATACTTCGCAGTATCAAGACGCTTTCTAGTGCCTATACCAAAACGTTAAAAGAGCCATATTGGACCAAATATACAAAAAACTAATCTGTCTGGAGCCGCAAAAAATGAAAATCCGTATGTAAGTGTTATAATGAAGGCAACACATGACGTAAGTGTCTATATTAGCTATAATAGCCTACTATCAAATTGACTATGTGTTGCAGGCTGAAGCCAGGGGCGCCGAAAAGGGGGGGTAAAGGAGACGGATTCTACGGGCCCATGATGGAGGGGGGCCCTCTAATGTTGATGAAATTATAATACAGAAAAAATAATGACACTGTGTTGGGGGCCCTGTAAAGATTATTTTCATGGGGCCCAAAATCCCTAGCAGCACCCCTGGCTGAAGCAAATCTTCGTTGACGGAAATGTTGAAATGTAATATTTATTTTACACCTTTTTACACCATTAGAAACCATTAGTAAATCATCAGAGGCTACTCAGAAGGTGAGGTAACTCCTGGAAATTACTGGCTTTTAATGGCCAAAGGTATATATGTGTGTGTCCAAGTTAAAGGAAATGGCCGACTGTCTTTTATTAATAGATTTATTACAATCTTTGGCAAGCTAGGTAATGTTTGCTGTGGTCTGGAACAACATGGTGCACCAACAACTATCTGAAATGCAGCCAATATTACATACATATAGTGTATATGCAAAACTAAATTATAAACAAAGAGGATACAAGTAAATGATTTTAAATATAGCTACAATTAAGGCATAATGATGTAATATGTACATACAACTAGCCTAAATAGCATGTTAGCATTGATTAGCTTGCAGTCATGCACTGACCAAATATGCCTGATTAGCACTCCAACAAGTCAATAACGTCAACAAAGCGTGCCCTTGTGCATTCACGCACAGCATAAAACGTTTGGTGGACAAAATGAGACAAAGACAAAAGTGGAAGATTTTACATGTAAACAAACTGTTGCGTCACAGTCCACACTATGGTGAGTTCAAGAACAGCCAAAATTAGTAGGACAAAACGATGTTTACCAAATACTGAAGCATACGCACAAGCATATTAAACAGTGGGCTTTCTAACAATTGGGAAGGTTTGTGTCATGTTTGCCCTCAAACAAAAAACATACTAAAACAAAACAATTATTTTTCCACCATCTTTATCCATTGTCAATCCTTTTTAAAAAATGCTCCAGGGAGCCACTAAAGAGCCGCATGGGGCTCGAGAGCCGCGGGTTGCTGACCCCCGGCCTATAAGGAAAATTGCAAATCGAGCAGACACTCTTTCATTCAGAGCCACCAATTAATTGACCCAATACAAAAATTCTACAAACATAATTAAAACATGACTGCCTGCAGCCCAAAGAAAAGTATTTCAACACATTAAAATGCGAAAGGAAGAACCCACACTCGGGCATGCCTTAGGACTTAGGCCAACAGATTTCACCATGCCACCCCCTCACTTTCATTGTGTGGGAGACTAATTTCCCTGAAGAAAAATCTAAAGAGCAATGGGAAAAACAAGCGAGACTTACAGCAGAACTTTCTTTCTTCTCACCCAACACCCTCTGCTCTTTCTATCCAGGATAGTCATCCATCCTATCTCCGTGTCTATGGCAACGATTCCGCCACGGTTGTTGACATTTGTTTTCCACTGTGACTCTCCCAGCAATCCATGATATTGCAACCCATCACTTTCTCTCTGGGTCCTTTGTCAGGGCCACTTTGAAGTTCCCTTGCTTTCCAACAAAGAACATGACATATCATTCCCTTGGTTATTATTTGATGGACACAAACAAAAGCACTGCATGTAATGTGCTCTCGCACAAAAAACATATCTATTTCTGTACAGTAGGACATCAACTTAAGAGCACATTGCGACTAAGCTCAAAATTCAAAACAATCCGCCCCGCCCATTGAAGTGAATTGGCGACAATTTAAAGGGGAACATTATCACCAGACCTATGTAAGCGTCAATATATACCTTGATGTTGCAGAAAAAAGACCATATATTTTTTTTACCGATTTCCGAACTCTAAATGGGTGAGTTTTGGCGAAATAAACGCCTTTCTAATATTCGCTCTCGGAGCGATGACGTCACAATGTGGCGTCACATCGGGAAGCAATCGGCCATTTTCTCAAACACTGAGTCAAATCAGCTCTGTTATTTTCCGTTTTTTCGACTGTTTTCCGTACCTTGGAGACATCATGCCTCGTCGGTGTGTTGTCGGAAGGTGTAACAACACGAACAGGGACAGATTCAAGTTGCACCAGTGGCCCAAAGATGCGAAAGTGGCAAGAAATTGGAGGTTTGTTCCGCACACTTTACCGACGAAAGCTATGCTACGACAGAGATGGCAAGAATGTGTGGATATCCTGCGACACTCAAAGCAGATGCATTTCCAACGACAAAGTCAAAGAAATCTGCCGCCAGACCACCATTGAATCTGCCGGAGTGTGTGAGCAATTCAGGGACAAAGGACCTCGATAGCACGGCAAGCAATGGCGGCAGTTTGTTCCCGCAGACGAGCGAGCTAAACCCCCTGGATGTCTTGGCTCACACCGTCCCGAAGATGATCAAGAGAAGAATATTGACCCTAGCTTCCCTGGCCTGCTGACATGAGGGTATGTCTACAGAATATATTAATTGATGAAAACTGGGCTGTCTGCACTCTCAAAGTGCATGTTGTTTCATATGCTGTAAACCTAGTTCATAGTTGTTAGTTTCCTTTAATGCCAAACAAACACATACCAATCGTTGGTTAGAAGGAGATCGCCGAATTTGTCCTCGCTTTCTCCCGTGTCGCTGGCTGTCGTGTCCTTTTCGTCGGTTTCGCTTGCATACGGTTCAAACCGATATGGCTCAATAGCTTCAGTTTCTTCTTCAATTTCGTTTTCGCTACCTGCCTCCACACTACAACCATCCGTTTCAATACATTCGTAATCTGTTGAATTGCTTAAGCCGCTGAAATCCGAGTCTGAATCCGAGCTAATGTCGCTATAGCTTGCTGTTCTTTCCGCCATGTATGTTTGTGTTGGCTTCACTACGTGACGTCACAGGAAAATGGACGGGTGGTTAAAATCAGGCACTTTGAAGCTTTTTTTAGGGATATTGCGTGATGGGTAAAATTTTGAAAAAAACTTAGAAAAATATAATAAGCCACTGGAAACTGATTTTTAATGGTTTTAACAATTCTGAAATTGTGATAATGTTCCCCTTTAATGCATGCCAGGCCCTCCCAAAACAGCACAATTTTAACATGTAACATGCTTTTTAAAATGAAATAAAAAGTTTTAAATCAATATTATTTGAAACACATTGAAGCAGAAAGAACTACAAATCGAGTCTTTTTTGTAGTTTAATGATCAGCATTTACTTTGGGTAGCCTACTTTTATAGGTGTGTCCTACAAATTGCTTGTAGGTAGGACATGTTTTTAATGGTTTGTTTCTTTGATTCCGCTACTTCGGAACTAACTTCCTCAGTTCCGGTGGTTGGAGAGCAGGACTGTGTCCGTCTCTGACTCTGGGCTGTGACGAACACAACTTCCACCGGCAGAGAAAATGCCTTTCAATTAATTTTTTAAAGTTTTGTTTCTCTTGCTATGTCATCATGATAATCACACCTAAGTAGATCAATGCTGGGACATTAACATTGCTTCTACAGTCGGAAAGGCCCAACAACGTCTTTTTTTTTTGAGGAAACTAAAATGCGCAAACATTCCGCAGAAATCAATGGTCAACATTTACAACTGTGCCATCAGCAGTGTCGTCACTTAAGGATTTTTAGTGTGGTTTGCTAGCTGCACTAAAGCGAACCAACAGGCCCTCCAGCGAGTAGTTAAAGCGGCGGGGAAAATTACAAGGACGATACTCCCAGAGATGAGTGCCATGTACACAACTCGCTGCCTAAAGCGAGTACACAACATCCTGAAGGACAGATACCACCCAGCCCATGGCCTCTTCAACCTGCTACCCTCTGGAAGGAGGTATAGATCGATTTGCGCCAGGACCACCAGAATGTCTCACAGTCTGTATCCCCAGGCTGTGAGACTGCTAAATGAACAGCCTGCCCCTTTGTTCCCCCGGACCATCTTATTACCTCACTCTTCACCACCTCAATAATTGTGCTCTGGACATTGCATTGCTGCAACATCAACGTAACACCTATCAGACATCTGACTGTTCCCACCCCCACGTCCCTCTTATCGCGATCTTCCTGACAATGCTAAATTGCTAAAATGTAAACTATTGTCAACCTGCACATCAATGCAGTTTCTATGCCGCTGGACAAAGCTCAAACAAAATCTCGTTGTTCATGTATGACTTAAGTGTTATTATGACAATGACAATAAAGGAATTGATTGATTGATTGATTGATAACCTTATCCGTTGCTATCCATACACTTGGGTAAAACGGAATCCATCCTATTTGGGTCCCACATCAACCTTAAGAAAGTCAATGACATCACTATAAAAGTGGGTGACATTGTTATCACCAGGAAAGATGAGGTCACCTACCTAGGTTCCATTCTAGAGGCTAATCTTTCCTGTGATAAAATGGCAACCAAGGTAATCAAAAAGGTCAACCAAAAACGAGATTTCTCTATAGAAGCTCCTCCCTGGTCAACAAAAGCATCATGAGGATTCTAGCGGGAACTCTCGTTCAACCCTTTTTCCATTACGCATGCACCTCCTGGTACACTAGCACCTCCAAAACCCTCAAATCTAAACTCCAAACATCCCAGAACAAGCTAGTCAGATTACTTCTAGACCTCCACCCTAGATCCCACCTCACTCCTACCCACTTCTCCAAAGTGGGCTGGCTCAGGGTGGAGGACAGAGTAAAACAACTTGCACTGAGCCTAGTCTATAAAATCCGCTACACCTCCCTGATACCGAAGTACATGTCAAACTACTTCCTTAACGTAAATGACCGCCATAACCACAACACCAGGGGGAGCTCCACTAACCACGTTAAACCCAGATTCCAATCTAACAAAAGTCTTAACTCATTCTCTTTCTATGCCACATCAATGTGGAATGCGCTCCCAACAGGTATAAAAGAAAGGGCATCTCTATCCTCCTTCAAAACCGCACTAAAAGTACACCTCCAGGCAATTGTTAATAATCAAATGTAAACATTCAAATGTAAATACAGTACTTTTCTTATGCCTTCTGATCTCTCTCTATCTCTCTCTCTCTCTCTCTCTCTCTCTCTCTCTCTCTCTCTCTCTCTCTCTCTCTATGTCCACTACTTGCTGTACATATCCTACCAAGTCAGACCTACACTGTTTCAATATCCATTTCTCTGTTCTCAATTGTTGATGACTGATGATAACAACCAAACCTAACCCTCCACACCCCGGATTGTAAATAATTCAATGTATATACCCTGATGATTATCTTGTGTGATGACTGTATTATGATGATTGTATATATCTGTATCATGAATCAATTTAAGTGGACCCCGACTTAAACAAGTTGAAAAACTTAGCGAACTCCAACAAACCTGATAATGACCTCAAGTTTTCTGTGAAGAACTGTTTTTATGTTGACAATGGTCTCCAAAGCTTGCACACCCAAGATGAAGCCAAGCCACTTGTCGATTGTCTCCGAGACCTTCTAGCCACGGCAGGGTTTGACTTGCGCCAGTGGGCCTGCAATGATGCAAACGTCCTGAGTAGATATGTCCGATAGACATCTCTACTCAGGACGACCGATAAATGCGTTAAAATGTAATATCGGAAATTATCGGTATCGTTTTTTAAATTTAAAAAAAAAATATATTCAACAAAATCCAGCGCCCCCCGAGACCCCAAAGGGAATAAGCGGTAGAAAATGGATGGATGGATAAAAAACACAAGATACACTTACAATTAGTACACCAACCCAAAAAACCTTCCTCCCCCACTTACACTCATTCACACAAAAGGGTTGTTTCTTTCTGTTATTAATATTCTGGTTCCTACATTATATATCAATATATATCAATACAGTCTGCAAGGGATACAGTCCGTAAGCACACATGATTGTGCGTGCTGCTGGTCCACTAATAGTACTAACCTTTAACAGTTAATTTGACACATTTTCATTAATTACTAGTTTCTATGTAACTGTTTTTATATTGTTTTACTTTCTTTTTTATTAAAGAAAATGTTTTAAATGTATTTATCTTATTTTATTTTATTAATTATTTTTAAAAGTACCTTATCTTCACCATACCTGGTTGTCCAAATTAGGCATAATAATGTGTTAATTCCACGACTCTATATGTCGGTTGATATCGGTATCGGTTGATATCGGTATCGGTAATTAAAGAGTTGGACAATATCGGAATATCGGATATCGGCAAAAAGCCATTATCGGACATCCCTAGTCCTGAGCCATCTCCCACAAGATCCCAGTTTAGAGAGCCTGGACAAGTGGTTAGCTTACAACTCCAACACCCAGAATCTACCCTTGGTCTTAATTGGAACAAGGAGACAGACTCCCTTAGCTACAAGCACAGACTTGTGACCTATTAAGCACAAACGCTGAGAAACAAAGTCCTCCCCTCGGTTACATGTTGTTTTACTCCACACTAGCAAAGCTAATCGTCCGGCAGTTATGGGATAAGCAACGTGGCTAAGATGACACAAACCTTCCCGATAAATATCGCAAGGCATTCAGTCGACTGGACTGTTTGGTTTGTCTACGAAGACGTTTCGCCGCTCATCCGAGTCGGCTTCATCAGTTCGTGCTCATAGACTCACAGTCGTGGTCAAAAGTTGACATACACTTGTAAAGAACATAATGTCATGGCTGTCTTGAGTTTCCAATCATTTCTACAACTCTTATGTTTTTGTGATAGAGTGATTGGAGCACATACTTGTTGGTCACAAAAAACGTTCATGAAGTTTGGTTCTTTTATGAATTTATTAAAGGCCTACTGAAATGCGATTTTCTTATTTAAACGGGGATAGCAGGTCCATTCTGTGTGTCATACTTGATCATTTCGCGATATTGCCATATTTTTGTTGGAAGGATTTAGTAGAGAACATCGACGATAAAGTTCGCAACTTTTGGTCGCTGATAAAAAAGCCTTGCCTGTACCGGAAGTAGCAGACGAGTAGCGTGACGTCACAGGTTGTGGAGCTCCTCACATCTGCTCATTGTTTACAATCATGGCCACCAGCAGCGAGAGCGATTCGGACCGAGAAAGCGACGATTTCCCCATTAATTTGAGCGAGGATGAAAGATTTGTGGATGAGGAAAGTGAGAATGAAGGACTAGAGGGCAGTGGGAGCGATTCAGATAGGGAAGATGCTCTGAGAGGCGGGTGGGACCTGATATTCAGCTGGGAATGACTAAAACAGTAAATAAACACAAGACATATATATACTCTATTAGCCACAACACAACCAGGCTTATACATAATATGCCACAAATTAATCCCGCTTAACAAACACCTCCCCCCTCCCGTCCATATAACCCGCCAATACAACTCAAACACCTGCACAACACACTCAATCCCACAGCCCAAAGTACCGTTCACCTCCCCAAAGTTCATTCAGCACATATATTTCCCCAAAGTCCCCAAAGTTACGTACGTGACATGCACATAGCAGCACGCACGTACGGGCAAGCGATCAAATGTTTGGAAGCCGCAGCTGCATGCGTACTCACGGTACCGCGTCTGCGTATCCAACTCAAAGTCCTCCTGGTAAGAGTCTCTGTTGTCCCAGTTCTCCACAGGCCAATGGTAAAGCTTGACTGTCATCTTTCGGGAATGTAAACAATGAAACACCGGCTGTGTTTGTGTTTCTGCAGTCGGCCGCAATACACCGCTTCCCACCTACAGCTTTCTTCTTTGCTGTCTCCATTGTTCATTGAACAAATTGCAAAAGATTCACCAACACAGATGTCCAGAATACTGTGGAATTTTGCGATGAAAACAGACGACTTAATAGCTGGCCACCATGCTGTCCCAAAAAGTCCTCTACAATCCGTGACGTCACGCGCAGGCGTCATCATACCGAGACGTTTTCAGCAGGATATTTCGCGCAAAATTTAAAATTGCACTTTAGTAAGCTAACCCGGCCGTATTGGCATGTGTTGCAATGTTAAGATTTCATCATTGATGTATAAACTATCAGACTGCGTGGTCGGTAGTAGTGGGTTTCAGTAGGCCTTCAAGGGTCTACTGAAAATGTGACCAAATCTGCTGGGTCAAAAGTATACATACAGCAATGTTAATATTTGGTTACATGTCCCTTGGCAAGTTTCACTGCAATAAGGCACTTTTGGTAGCCATCCACAAGCTTCTGGTTGAGTTTTTGATCGCTCCTCTTGACCACAGAACTTTCCTCCAGAAGGTCTTATCTTTGTCAGATAAAACAAAAAGTGAGCTGTTTGGCCACAATACCCAGCAATATGTTTGGTGGAGAAAAGGTGAGGCCTTTAATCCCAGGAACATCACACCTACCGTCAAGCATGGTGGTGGTAGTATTATGCTCTGGGCCTGTTTTGCTGCCGATGGAACTGGTGCTTTACAGAGAGTAAATGGGACAATGAAAAAAGGGGATTACCTCCAAATTTTTCAGGACAACCTAAAATCATCAGCACCTCCAAGTCCGAGTTCAAGTACCTCGGAGTCTTGTTCACGAGTGAGGGAAGAGTGGATCGTGAGGTCGACAGGCGGATCGGTGCGGGTCTTCAGTAATGCGGACGATGTATCGACCTTTTTGTTTTCTGGGGAGTGATTTGGTTTCAGTCTGGAGTAATATGGAGGATTGTGCCATGTTTGGTGTTCAGCATTACAGTGATGTATTATGAAACCCTGGCTTTGAGAGGCTCGCACCAAAAAGACTACAACTACGTGGACGGGTTTGGTATCAAATTAAAGAGGATACTTTGATGGTTAGTGGAAAAGTAAAAACATACATACTGTACATATGCTGCTGGATAAGAGCAAATCAAGATGTTTGCTCTGTGAGTTTTAGAGTGATACTTGTACGGCCGGAAGGGCTAAGTATGATTAGAAATGATGTTTTTCAAAAAATAACTGGCGTTCTTTCCATTATGTGCATGTATAGAGTGCACATATTAATACAGTTGTATAGCAGTTACCATGGCGACACAGGTTTGAGGCCTCATGGCAGTAACCTGCAGTGAGGGTCACAGCAGGAACTGATGCCTTTGTATTTTTTATGACTATAAATGTCTTTCTTCTAATCACTGCTCATACAAGTTGCTCATTTAGAATATAATTTAAAAAAAAGGGAATAATTCTCCTTTCATTGTTTTGTTTTGAAAAACTTCTTAATCCAGTTATTTACTTCATCCATCCATCCATCTTCTTCCGCTTATCCGAGGTCGGGTTGCGGGGGCAGCAGCCTAAGCAGGGAAGCTTCCCTCTCCCTAGCCATTTCGTCCAGCTCCTCCCGGGGGGGTCCCGAGGCGTTCCCAGGCCAGCCGGGAGACATGGTCTTCCCAACGTGTCCTGGGTCTTCCCCGTGGCCTCCTACCGGTCGGACGTGCCTGAAACACCTCCCTAGGGAGGCGTTCGGGTGGCATCCTGACCAGATGCCCGAACCACCTCATCTGGCTCCTCTCGATGTGGAGGAGCAGCGGCTTTAGTTTGAGCTCCTCCCGGATGACAGAGCTTCTCACCCTATCTCTAAGGGAGAGCCCCGCCACCCGGCGGAGGAAACTCATTTCGGCCGCTTGTACCCGTGATCTTGTCCTTTCGGTCATAACCCAAAGCTCATGACCATAGGTGAAGATGGGAACGCAGATCGACCGGTAAATTGAGAGCTTTGCCTTCCGGCTCAGCTCCTTCTTCACCACAACGGATCGGTGCGGCGTCTTCAGTAATGCGGACGCTGTATCGATCCGTGGATTTTTTGTCGATATCCGATATTGTCCAACTCTTAATTACTGATTCTGATATCAACTGATACCGATATATCCAGTCGTGGAATTAACACATCCCATCCATCCATTTTCTACCGCTTATTCCCTTTTGGGGTCGCGGGGGGCGCTGGAGCCTATCTCAGCTACAATCGGGCGGAAGGCGGGGTACACCCTGGACAAGTCGCCACCTCATCGCAGGGCGAATTAACACATTATTATGCCTAATTTTGTTGTGATGCCCCGCTGGATGCATTAAACAATGTAACAAGGTTTTCCGAAATAAATCAACTCAAGTTATGGAAAAAAATGCCAACATGGCACTGCCATATTTATTATTGAAGTCACAAAGTGCATTATTTTTTTTAACATGCCTCAAAACAGCAGCTTGGAATTTGGGACAAGCTCTCCCTGAGAGAGCATAAGGAGGTTGATGTGGGCGGGGTTGAGGTGGGGGGGGTTAAGGGGTAGCGGGGGGTGTATATTGTAGCGTCCCGGAAGAGTTAGTGCTGCAAGGGGTTCTGGGTATTTGTTCTGTTGTGTTTATGTTGTGTTACGGTGCGGATGTTCTCCCGAAATGTGTTTGTCATTCTTGTTTGGTGTGGGTTCACAGTGTGGCGCATATTTGTAACAGTGTTAAAATTGTTTATACGGCAGTGTGACCTGTATGGCTGTTGACCAAGTAAGCCTTGCATTCACTTGTGTGTGTGAAAAGCCATAGATATTATGTGATCGGGCCAGCACGCAAAGGCAGTGCCTTTAAGGTTTATTGGCGCTCTGTACTTCTCCCTACGTCCATTTTAAAAAGTCATACATTTTACTTTTTGAAACCGATACCGATAATTTTGAAACCGATACCGAAAATTTCCGATATTACATTTTAAAGCATTTATCGGCCGATAATATCGGCAGTCCGATATTATCGGACATCTCTACTCAAAACATATTCTGTTGTTTTGAAACTTTACATTTGTTTTGGGTGATACTACAAATTTGGGTATTGATCCAATACCAAGTAGTTACAGGGCCAGTATCGGATATACCAATGCTGACACTGGTGCTTCAAGATCATTTTTGATCACGATTATAATCAGACAAAAACACTTCAGGGCATTATCAAATACATATTTTTTTTTCTATTATTGGCTCTGATTTAAATCCTTTGGTTTTTGCCCTACAGCCCTCCTGTGTCCAAGGTCTAACTTCCTGAGTTTGTAAACAATAACAAAAACGACAACATATTTTTTGCTCATGAAAAAATATCAATCTATTCACTGAAGTATCAACCATATGCGGATTCTATTCTTGGTATACCGTATTTTTCGGAGTATAAGTCGCACCGGAGTATAAGTCGCACCTGCCGAAAATGCATTATAAAGAAGGAAAAAAACATATATAAGTCGCACTGGAGCCCAGCCAAACTATGAAAAAAAGTGCGACTTATAGTCCGAAAAATACGGTAGTTGTTATCAATATTTGTATCCGCCCACCTTTGCATACATTCAAGAGCTTTAGGTTGCGTTGAGCATGGCCTTTGTATCCTCCTACGGAGTATAGCATGTTTCGCTATTTTTCGTCCCCAATTGATAATGGTACTTGTGATAAAACATAGTTTATTTGGCGCCATGGAGGTCAGGATTACTGATTTATAGGTGGCTTTGCCCTTTGGAGGGACGTTAGCCGCTGGCAAGACTGCTACAGTGCGTTAAGGATACGTTTGTTCTTTTGTTGCTGTCAAATTTGCGGACACACCTAGAATGTGTCATCAACATGCATCATCACAATATAACAATATGAAAGCTCTATCGTCAGCCAAATTTATATCATTTTTAGCAGGGGTGTCAAATGTACGGCCCGGCAAAATGGCTTGATGCAAAGACTTTAGTCAACATGACCATCATCTTTGAAGTAAGTAGTTTGTTCCGTGCAGCGCTCGCAATTTGTAGACGGCACAATGCGCACCCTGAACTCCATTGTAAAAATGTGTGTTTCTACATTTGTTGTGATTGTTCTATTTTACTTTATGCTTAAATCTACCATGTTAC